>NC_058416.1:39684076-39971248 GCF_002201575.2 Neomonachus schauinslandi | reverse complement strand
GAGATGAGATTTTCATCTCAAAGATGAAAAAAACCCAGCAACATCAAAGAAAAGTTGAAATGTGAGTTAATTTGTTGGACTCTATTGCCATTTCTGGTCTAATCTATGGCTCTGCTTCCTAGGACAGCATAGTTTAGTCCATGAAACAATTTTAGCTGCATTCAAAATATGTTTCATTTTTGGTTTGGCTTCTCTACCGACTGGCTTTCTCTGCTTGGGCAAAGGAACAGGGTGCTGTCCATCATGTTAATATACCTTCTAAGGTAAGGCACTAATAGAGACTGACTAGAAGAGAGGGATCTCAATTTTACCAATTTAACTTTAACAAATTTAAATTTAACAAATTTATTCAATTTACTCAATTTAACCAAAATGTAAAATAATTACCCTGGAGAGAGTGTAACTGCACAGGTTGGTACTATACCCCCTCCATTTTAATCAATTGTAGCATGGAAGCTGGATTCTACAGGATAAATAGGGCCACTAGGGCTGCGAATAGGAACATTAGTAACAATGACAGCTGTCCGTAGTACGTAAAATACTGCTGATAGGAAATTCAGTGTTATTAAATAGCATGAAAAATGCATATTCATTTACGAAAGAGTTGAAATATAACCGTCCCAAACTGGGGTGGACTAAAAAAGGGTCAATTCCCTTATTTTTCCATACTTGATATTATTAATCTCACTTTGGAGTTTCTGTTTGTGTTAATTTGCAGAGTTACTAGGAGAGGATTTAAATTCACAGTGACAAGTAACTCGGTCCCCTCTCTCTGGGGAAGACGAACCACTTCCGCAGTGTTTCATCCTCCTTTGCCTTCCTATCTTCTCCTACAGTGTTGATTCTGTTCGGAAAATCCATCGGGGGCCCATCAGGAAAGAGAGCTCTCAGTAAGTAGTTCAAAAGAGGATGTTTAATATGGAAAACAATTACAAAGATGTCAGGAGCACTGAAAGACCATGTGTGAGAGCAAGGCAAACACAGAAGCCACTGAGAAAAGGCAGGGACTGCCCAGCAGGCTCCGGGACCCAAGAGGGAAGGGTGGTCTTCCAGAAGTTGAAAACCTGGAAGAAATGAAGCCACAGCCAGAAACAGAGAGGGAGGGAGAAATGCCTTGGCCGCTTCCTTCTAGTGTCTCACCAGTGTCTGCCATTGGCTGAGTACAGACAGAAGTCAGTTGGCAATGGAAAACGGGAAACCGTCTGTAAGGGTCAGCTTAGGCAATACACCTACCAGAGCATGTGACAGGTAGGGAAACAGATCTGATGGTCCACCAGCAAATGTTTGGCTCAGATTCTTTGAGCTGCAAGTAACAAAAGAGCCAACTGAGAACGGTTTCAAGTAGAAAGGCTTAACAGGAGTAGGACAGTTTCAAGGTTAATTAGATGATTAGTATGGCTCCACTACACTAAGGACCTGCCTTCCTTCCATCTTTCTGCTCCGCCATGGTCAGCATATTGGCTTATTCTTTGGTGTGTTCTTTTCACAGTTTCATGATGGTTGCAGAGTCCCAGGCAGCACAGCTGGACAAGGAAATATTCAGATCTAGCATGGAAGTGTTTATTCCTATTTTTTGTTTTTTAAATCAGCTAAGAAAGGCACTTGCTGAAGCCCCTCAGAAGAATTCCCCTCATACATCCTTGGTCATAACTGAATCACATGCCCAGGCTTAAACTACTGACAAGAAGAAATGACCTATTCAAGTTGGTTCATCTCCATCATGGTATTTCCCCTTGAGCTGGGAATGTCCTCCTGAAGGACACAGCCAGGAAAAAAAGAGAAGATACCTGAACAAAAATCATGATTTGTGAGAGTGGGGGATGGGAACAGGGTTTATAAGTGTTTGTTGATGGGAACATTGTGCCCTGTATGGTTTCCCTTTCATATTTTTATTCACTTGACCTCCCTCCTACTCAGCCTGAGGCATCCCTCTGCCTGTGTGTGCGTTGGGGTGAGGTGGGGAAAAGAAGAAATTAGGATTAACTCATCAGGAATGTAAAGAATGTTGCTCTTTTTTTTTTTTTTTTTTTTAAAGAACATTTCCAAAACAGGCTTAAACAACTAAATTGTATGCCTTCAGCAAACAGGTCAGGACTAATGTTAAAAATATTTAACAACTGGAACCAAATGGGCACTGGCCACTCAGGCAGACTACTGCCCAATCAGACTGGGCAAGCTGAAAAGGACTAGCAGAGCTGCACTGGTGCAAACCAGCTGAATGTTGACACTGCACATGGTACCAATTAAAAAAGATCCCAAGGGGTAGACAGGGAAACATGAGCCTCCCTCCCATTCCATCCCCCAGCTTCCCAGTTCGCTTCTTCAAAGGCAAGCAACCACTTTTACCAGCAAAACAGACTTTTGACGTTCTGTAGTAAGACAAAACCAGGCTTTGTGAAGAAAGAAATTAATTTCTAAATTCATTTATCCCCTCTTTTAGTATGTTAATTACCTGGCCACCGGACTTGGCTGAAGAGTTTTGCATATTGGGGGGGGGCGGCAATTGGCAGTAAGCAGCAAGGTAGAAAGGTCCATTCTTTCCAGTCCAAGGGTTTGTGGTTGGAAAAGAAAGGTGGAATAGGGGAAAGGTGTATTAGATAGGTTGAGGGGAGTGGTGAGGGTTGGGGAGCTGAGAGCACACTGCCTTATTGGTTGTGCAGAACCAAGCTAGGGGTCACCACTTTATGCAAATTCAGTGACACTGGATGTTTAGAAAGAATGACTCTCCCTCCCAGAGTGAGAGAGGAGAGGGCCCCAAGGGATGCCATGGACAGTAGCTGTGTTGAGAGCAGAGCAAGAGGGGCCTTCCATGTTGAGGATCAAGAAACTGAAAGAGCAGTAGAGATTCAGAGGGTTCTACAGTGTTGGTGAGGCTGAATCAACCAGGGAATGCCACAGGGCCTTGACCCAGCTGAGACAGGCAGGAGTAGTCTTTACCAGCAGGTACCAGCAGCAGAATGCCCAGCACACACTGCATCTCAGAGACCAGTCAAAATTAGCCTCCCTGCAGAACAGTCCAGCAAGAATTCAAAGGAGACCTTACAGATGTCAGGACCGAGATTCTCCAACAGTGTCTCAAGTTCATGTCAGCCACCCCTTGTCCTCCCTCTTATCATTCCAGATGCCATTTTGAGGGGAGCAGACTGAGAGAGATGGAATATTAAAAGCTTAAGTGTTTTAACCCAAATATAAAATAATTAAATTATTGCAACAGAATAAATTTATCAAGTTGGTGTAATATGTGGAGTTTTCCCCCTATTATCCAAAGGCTGAGGATATTTTATTTACACAGTTGAAGGTATTTTGAGTAAATCTGTGACATTGCCATAAAAATATCACATAATTTTTCATATGAAATGCTGCCAAGACAGCAGATTGTGTCTTTTGGCCATTATGGTTTATTTGTCTAAGCTTAACACTCAGAGGGTAACCACATTTTCCTTATACCCACATTTTTGATGGATTTCCACATACTAATAACTATATGCTTACATGTATCCCCAAAATGACTTCTTAGAATATATGAGGAAGTAACGCAAACATGTTTGGATTAGGGCATGAGTAAAGCTGCCAGAGAAAGAGTGAAGCAAATAAAATTAAAGTCACAAAATTAATGTTCTGGTTAAGGATTGCCACTGTGTAAAGGGAAACACTCTATTCAACAGAAAATACACTTTACTTCCTAAAGTGGTCAAAATGAGTGAGATATGATTAGAAATCTACCATCAAAAAGGTGAAGTTTGAAATCCAAGAACCATTTTATAAATAAATTTGAAAAGTACCTGGACTACTGCTTTTTGGTGTGCCTCCTGTCAAGTGCTCTTTCTCCTCCCAGGAAATCTGAAGCTAAAATTAGCTTTCCTGCTCTGCTTCCACTAGTCTTTCTAGGGAGGAAAGGGAACAAAAGTACAAAATGTTGTAGTTTGGTAAACGGAATTAGCTGTTCATTGGACAAACAATTCAGTGAGTATTTTTCTAGGAATTGTCATTTTAAGATGCACTTTAAGACCCATTTCCTTCATCAGGTTTTCTCTAAACCCATACCAGTCTAGTCATCCCACTTCCCATCCTCATTATAGTCACTGTTTATGAAAAACAATACTTTGGCAAATACCATTTTTTGTCTTTTTATATTGTTAGACACCCAAGAATGTAAACTAGTTGAGAGCGAAGTTCATGACACCAGCATAACATCTAACAGTTCCCAAGACAACGTAGACAATAAATGACAGAATTGAACTAACTATTCAATGGCTTCTGTTTATGATTCACTGAGACTGTGGTGGAGAGCTTCAACGAAGCCTGGTAATGAAATCTTTTTTTCTTTTCTGAAGCGAATTGAGGATGCTTTATGATGTTCCAGATTTTCCTTAGCTCCTTTCATGTGGTTGTGACCCCATCTTACAGATGTATCAATTGTGTGGATATATCCGGGAACCAAGGACCCATTTAAAAAAATAGAAACATTTAAATTAGTGAATAACGTTGGTGAAATACTCAGATCCATGCTTCTACCTCACTTTTCTTCAAAGCTATCAAAAACCAAAGGTGTTGGTGGTAGAAGACTGCATCTGCGACTGTAACTCGTCAGACTGTTAGGGCGAAAGTTCAAACCCTCTCAAGGGAGCTTATTTTTAATTTTTCCTCCCCAAAGGATCAAAATCCCATAACGGAAATTACTTCCTTCGTAACACATCTTGACATACATTCTGTCAAGGGCAAATAGTAAGGACCATACCTTTTACATTAGACAACGATATTTTTTGAGGAAAAATTCCTGAAAAACCCAATATATTTGATTGAAGCGGTGAGAAATGGAGTCCCGCCGGACGGAGACTGCGGGGGATGGGTACAGGTGGGCACCCAGCTGTTGATGTCACAACCTGCTGCGGGAGACACGCGCCGGTTGCTATGCAGGCCGCCCTCCCCACCCCGCCCTCTCCTCACTCTCTGTCCCCCTGTTCGTCGCCCTCTTGTGTTTGGTGAACCCCCGGGCTGCCTGCAGGCAGTGCAATGCCACCGGAGAGCTGCTGGAGGGGGTGGTGGGATCCCGGTGCACCATGAGCCTCGGGCCCGGCCCCCTTTCAGGCCGATGAACAGTGAGCACTCCGCTCACCATTCCCCTCCCGGCCTCCGCTGCGAAGGCGGCAGCGGCCGGACAAGAAGCCCGGGGACAGCGCAGGGCCACTTCTCCACCAACCGCGCCTGGAAAGCAGCTCTCTCAGCGGCGCGGCTCCGGGACTCCTAAGTGAGCCGCTACGCAAGCGGAGTGGAGGGGCGGGGCGGGGGCGGTGTGGGGCGGGGCAGGGAGCCGCCAAGCTGGGTGGGTAGAGGCCGGCAGCGGGACGGCTGTGCGGGCGGGAGGCGGGGGCCGGGGGTGGGGGTGGGGGCAAAGGAGTCGGAGGCGGAGAAGACGGCCGGGGGCGGAACCGCGGCCGCCTCGTGGAGCCAGGTAAGGGAGCGGCCTCGCGCGGGAGGCCGCCGGCTGGGGACGGCTGGGCGGTCGCCTTCCTTCCCGGGCGGAGGGGCGGCCTCCCGCCTGCTCCGAGCCGGCGTGGAAGTGAAGGTGAAGCCACTGGTTGCTCTCTCCACCGCCGCTTCCAGCCTGGCACTGCCTTCCCGGCCTGCCCCAGCGGGAGGAGCAGCCCCAGGGGCCGGCCCTCGGCCGGCGCGTGCGGCCCTAGCGACTCGGCGTTCGGCCCCGCCCCTCCCCGCCCCCTTCCTGGCGCGAGCAGCTTCCTGACGCGATTCCCCTCCCCCTCCGGGTTCGCGAAGAGAGTCGGGCCCCGGGCTGCCACCGCCAGCTTGGCCGCCGTCGCCGCCACCGCTGCCGCCATCTCCTTGATTCCCCCCATCCCCCGCCATGGCCGAGGAGCTCTCCGCGGCCACGTCCTACACCGAAGATGATTTCTACTGCCCTGTCTGTCAGGAGGTGCTCAAAACGCCCGTGAGGACCGCGGCCTGTCAGCACGTGTGAGTAGACGCCTCCTCCCCCGCGCGGAGCCGGGTGGTCGTTTAGGCCCCACATCCAGCCCCGGACCCTCAGCTGCGGCCTGGCGGGAGCAGAGCCCACCGCGACCTGCCCGAGCGCCCCTCGGCGTGGAGGGCGCGTTCCGGCCCGCCCTCCTACCGAGCTCGGGGCCAGCTTCCTGGGCCCGCCCCTCTGCCCGAGCCCCCTGGCCCCCGGGTATCCCTCCCTTGCTTTCTTGCCCCCGGGGCAGTGGCCGGGCTCGTCCCGGTCGTGTCTTCAGGCCCGGGAGGAATTGCAGGGAACGTGGAGCCTTTTTGTTTCCTAGCAACCTGAGTGAAGGCTGGGGTGTCGAGTGTCAAAACCGGCCGAAGGTGCGGGCACCAGCCTGCTCCCCGCAACTACCTCCTCTTTCTGACCTGCCCTGCTTTAAAGTTTTCCCTTCTTTGAGAACCCTGGGCCCATTCTTTCCAGGTCCAAGAAGTCTTACCTGACTTACCTTTCAACCCTGCTTCACAAATCACCCTTGACTCTCTTTCCTTTAAAATTCGGTACATGTTGGAATGATCTAGAATGGGGTTTCTTCTCTCATGTTAGAACTGACAGGATTTCCGGGTATTGAAGTGATAGTTTCCCTTTGTTTTACCCTTCTTATTTCTTGGTTACTACGAAGGTGGAGATAGGAAAGGAAGATTGCTGTTTCATGGAATGAACTGAAGATAAGGCAGTAACTCCAGGGGTGAGGGAGAACACAAAGGGATTAGGTGAGGTGGCATGGTGCTGTTTGATTTGGCATATTTATAGGAAGAACTTCGATAATTTTACAGACGGCTAGAGTGTCAGTAGGGGTTGGCAGGAGCCCTTCTTGTAAAGATACATAGCACATCTGACAAACCTGGCTGCTGATCAGAGTCCTTGGGGAACTTTTTAAGTAAACATCCCAATACCCAGGCTCCATTCCAGATTTACAAAAGAATTTCTGGCAGGTGAAGCTTGGAAATCTTTATTTGAAAAAATACACTCAGATTTGAAAGTTTTGTGTGCTTGCAAATAGCTGAAAAGAGTAGAACAAGTTTATAAATATATTTCTCCTTAGACTTTTTTTTTTTTTTTTTTGGAGAGATAGGTTCTGTAATTTTGTAAAGAATGGATTGAATTTGGGGTTCTTCAGATATTATTGTTTGATACTCATTTTTCTCACTCTTATCCTCAATCTTTTTTTTTTTTTTAAAGATTTTATTTATTTGAGAGAGAGAGAATGAGAGACAGAGAGCATGAGAGGGAGGAGGGTCAGAGGGAGAAGCAGGCTCCTTGCTGAGCAGGGATCCCGATGCGGGACTCGATCCCGGGACTCCAGGATCATGACCTGAGCCGAAGGCAGTCGCTTAACCAACTGAGCCACCCAGGCACCCCTCTTATCCTCAATCTTGACTGCACTTTTTACTTTACTCCTATTCTGCAGTTGTTGTGTGAGCTAGGAGTATGTGACTTCATTATAGGAGTTGTGCCAGTTATGTTTTGCTATGTTATGGGAGGTGAATGACAGTCTGAGATTGCTTTGTTATTTGATTCAACAAATGCAAGTTATTAAGAGAAATATTTTGAGATGTTCAGTGCACAATGTATAACTTTTTGGCCTTTAATCTGTCAGTATTCATTATTGTAACTTGATGCCTTTCCTGTGCTTGTGCTGGCAGTGGGTGGACAAAAAGGAGGGTAGGAGGTCAGAGTGAGAGGAAGTAGGTGTTTCTGGACAGAATCGTTTTAGTTACTCTTTGGGTCATTGACCTCATAGAACTCATTGTAATCTTCAGCTCTCCTTAAAGTTCCATGCAGTTTGCTCTAGTTTACTTCCCTTGTGGGACATTTTACATCAGACTAATGTGGCTTGACATCAATGGTATGGAAAAGAGAGTGGACATGATTGTTGAGGACCTTTTTCTAATCATCTCTTTGGACTTGGATGTGGTTAGACTAGATATGGAAATGTAGAGTAGATTTTGTTGATACTGCTTTATCACCCTTCTCCATCCCCTCCTTTATCAACCCATCTCCTACTCCCCTCCCCCTCCAAACACACATAGTCGCTCTGAGATTCAATGAATTAAAGAAGGCAGAGGGGAGAAAAGTTTTATTTGGAAGGGATGGTAATGGTAGAACAGGGTCTTGATTGACTGGAAGGAGTTTGGTGGGGAAATACAATTATTTAAAATAATAAAATTTACTATGTGATTTGCTCTTCCTTTTTCACAAAGGACCAACCTGTGCCTTTAAAAATATTTATGTTTAGCTACAAAATCAGTTTTTGATTCACAGATAGTAAGAAATGAGGTGATAAGGGCTTTGGGTCACTATGGATCTGTTAGAAAATGAAAATTTTTCATTGCCATTTCAACGACAGCAGAGGATTTGCCCACTGACTATTCTAATGGAAGGAACAAGTTCATTATCATTAGAATAAGTTCACCATTTTATAAATTTCTGTATAATCCCCATTTATTCCTTCAAACAGCAATTGTTGAATGTTTTCTGTATGTTAGGTACAAAGCATACAAAGTGCTGTTTCCCTGGGGACTGTTAATAGTCTAATGGAGAAGACCTAAGCATGAATGTGACTGATAATGGAAGTGATTTAGGAGGAAAATTTTATGTGAGCATTGAGAGTAGCTGTCTAAATCAGCCTATGACTAAAGGGGAGATTTCCTGGATGTAGTAATACTTTAGGTCAGAATTGGTTATTCAGGGTTTGTTGGGGAATACCCTGATTGGGTTTACAGCATATGCAGACACAAGGAGGGGTTACAGAGGATGACTGTTTCCAGGCTGAAGCCGAAGGATGAGTGTAGTAGAGGTAGAGTTTAGAGGTATTGGCAGGAACTTTCCATGTAAGCCAATTTGAGCTTTTTCCTGAAAGCCATAGAGACCTATTCAGTAATTTTTGGCAGAGGAGCAGCATGATCACGTTTCAATTTTAGAAAGTTTACTTTAGTAGCAGGACCCAGCTTGGTGTAGTGGTGAGACCAGTGAAGAGATGATTCATTGCTGTGTCAAAGAGAGAATGGTTAGAACCTGAATTAAGGTAATGATAGTGGGAATGGAGAGGAGAGATTCCTGACATTTTGAGGAAATCAATGTAAGATTTGATGATGCCCAGTAGATAAGTGTATGTATGTGGATCTGGAATACATGGAACTAAAGCTGTGAATATGGATGTAGCCACTGAGGGAGGCCTGTAAGTTGGAAGATAGCAGAGGGCCTAGATAGGACAAGTGCTGGAGAATGCATATTTAAATCTGGAGTGGAGAAAAGTGCAGTCTCAGAAGAATGGACAGGATAGGAAGAAATCTAGCATAGAGCGTGACGGTATGGAAACTGAGAAGAATTTTAAGGAAGGAGTGTTAGTTACCTTAGAATGATCAGATGTAGTATTTTAAAAAGCAAGTAAAGATGAATTAAGAGTATTAAAGTTGAGGGGTGCCTGGATGGCTCAGTGGGTTAAGCGTCTGCCTTCAGCTCTGGTCATGATTCCAGGGTCCTGGGATTGAGCCCCATGTCTGGCTCCCTGCTCAGCGGGGAGCCTGCTTCTCCCTCACCCTTTGCCCCTCTCCCCTGCTCATGTTCTCTGTCTCTTTCTAATAAGTAAATAAAATCTTTTAAAAAAAGGAATATTAAAGTTGAGCAGGTATTCAAAGTAAGGTTTCAGAAGAAGGTACAAACTGGCATAGTCGTAAGGTATTTCTTTCGGTGTTTTCATTGGTAATCTTCAAAGGCTCTTTGAACCAAACATCTCCTCTTTCCTGTTTTGAGTGGTTAAAGGAATAACTTTTGTACATGGTTAAAAGTAAGCTCCATCACAATGAAAATTACATGTAATAAGTTGATGCCTTGCCAAACTCTTAAAGATGGAATCTTTTTTTTTTTTTTTTTAAGAATTTATTTACTTGAGAGAGAGAGAGAGTGAAGAGAGCAAGGGGCAGGAGGAAGGGCAGAGGGAGAGGGACAAGCAGGCTTCCCGCTGGGCAGGGAGCTCAATTCTAAGACCCTGGGATCATGACCTCAGCCGAAGGCTGATGCTTAAACAGCTAAGCCACCCACATGCCCCTTAAGGATGGAATCTAATCTGTTTTGGGGCATCTCTGTAAGGAGGCATCTTTAAAAATGAGCTAATATAAATCAGCTTTCACTTCTTATTAGGCATGTGCTTGTATGATTATCGACTTGCTTTGGGTTGTCGAGTTCTTACATTTTCAGTTTATATTATTTTATTTTAAAGATTTTATTTATTTGAGAGAGAGAGAGAGAGAGCATGCGCACTCACGTGAACTAGGGAGTGTGGGGGTGGGAGGGGCAGAGGCAGAGGGAGAGGGAGAAGCAGGCTCCCTGCTGAGCAGGGACCCTGGTGGGGGACTTGGTCCCAGCCAGGACCCTGGGATCATGACCTGAGCCAAAGGCAACTGAGCCACCAGGCACCCCACATTTCTTACCTTTTTAACAACTTTATTGATACCTTGTTGTTTGAGCAGTCATGCTCTAAATAAATAATTTTAAAATTTCTTCCTTCCTACGGACTTGTTATATTCTTAAAGCCAGACATATAGGTTCTTGCTGATTTAATAAATGCTGCTCCAGACTGTCTTTTTTCTTAAGGGTTTTAAGACTTTATCCAGATTCTCTTGACAAATATTTATAAAATGACATAATTAGAAAACAACTATGCTATTTACTTACGTAACAGAAGGATGACTTAGTTTTAAGTCTAACTTAAAATCTCTGATTTTTTTTTTTCTTTTAAGTTTGTTGTTTTGGGGAATGATTTTGACTATAGACTAGAAAGGTAAAAGGTGCTAGATTTTTAGGTAAGATGTGTATATATATACATGTATATGTAGGTGTGTGTGACACACATGGAATATTATTCAGCCATAAGAAAGGATGAGGTCTTGCCATTTGTGACAACATGGATGGACCTAGAGGTATTATGCTAAGTGACATAAGTCAGCGAAAGACAAATACCATATGACTTCATTTACATGTGGAATCTAAAAAACAAAACAAATGAACATATAAACAGAAATAGACCCATAAATACAGAGAACAAACTCATGGTTGCCATTGGGGGGTGGCCTATATAAGTGTAGGGGGGATTAAGAGGTACAACTTTTAGTTACAAAATAAGTCCTGGGGATGAAGAGTACAACATAGGGAATATAGTCAATAATATTGTAATAATATTGTGTGGGGACAGATGGTGACTACATTTATTGTGGTAGGCATTAAGTAATGTATCTAATCACTATGTTGTACACCTAAAACTAATATAACATTTTATGTCAACTATTCTTTAGTAGTATAAGAAACCAAAAAACCCATTTTCAAGAATACCAAAAACTTACTTTGATAATTGCAACTTTCTTTCTTTCCAAAATTAAAATAGTTTTATTTTTCTATTTATAAAAGTGACATAATGCAGGGTGCAAAAAGATGTAAGGAATGAAGTGAAACAGTCACAGCACCCTAATTCTTTCTAAAGGTTGGCTGGCTGATTGATGGGTTTGACTGATTTATGTGTCTTTATCTTTCTGTCATCTATCTATTAATATTTGATTGACTAGGTGGGATGATATGACATGTGCTGTAAGAGAGAACCCCAAGCAGACTCCATGCTTAGTGTGAGCCCACTGGGGCTCAGTCTCACAA
This sequence comes from Neomonachus schauinslandi, assembly GCF_002201575.2. Classification (NCBI taxonomy): domain Eukaryota; kingdom Metazoa; phylum Chordata; class Mammalia; order Carnivora; family Phocidae; genus Neomonachus; species Neomonachus schauinslandi. The sequence goes on along the minus strand of NC_058416.1, from coordinate 39,959,583 downwards.
CCCTGAGATCATGACCTGAGCGGAAATCAGGAGTTGGACACTTAACTGACTGAGCCACCTAGGCGCCTATAACCTTTTTCTTTTGATAGTCTCTTTGGGACATTTGTCCTTCTAAATTTTAACTATTAAAAAAATGCTGGATTTTTAATTAATTAATACTAAAATCAGGAGCATTTTGGATAGGAAAGTTTTTCTCTTCCAATGTCTGTTGATCAGCCTTTTGTTAGGAGAATGAGTAAGAACAGAAATTCATCTGGCATCTGCTAGTTTAAAATTGAAGGAAACTTAACAATAACCTTTTACAGGGGCGCCTGGGTGGCTCAGTTGGTTAAGCGACTGCCTTCGGCTCAGGTCATGATCCTGGAGTCCCTGGATCGAGTCCCGCATCGGGCTCCCTGCTCGGCAGGGAGTCTGCTTCTCCCTCTGACCCTCCTCCCTCTCATGCTCTCTGTCTCTCATTCTCTCTCTCTCAAATAAATAAATAAAATCTTTAAAAAAAAAAAATAACCTTTTACAGTTTTCAAAAGCTATACAAGTGTAAAATTACTGTAAGTTTGATAACTATAGCATCTGCAGGCTTCCTGCAGAGCAAGGAGCCTGATGCGGGGCTCGATCCCAGGACCCTGGGATCATGACCTGAGTCGAAGGCAGACACGCTTAACCGACTGAGCCACACAGATGTCCCGATGTATCGTGTTTTTTTTTTTTTAAATATTTTATTTATTTATTTGTCAGAGAGAGAGAACACGAGAGGGGAGGGGCACAGGGAGAAGCAGGCTCCGCACTGAGCAAAGAGCCTGATGTGGGACTTGATCTGAGGACCCTGGGATCATGGCCTGAGCCGAAGGCAGATGCTTAACCGACTGAGCCACCCAGGTATCCCTGTTTGATGTGTCATTATTTATTTATCCAATTTCATATTGATGAACATTTAGGTTGTTTCTAATCTTTTGCTGTTACAAATAATGCTGCAGTGATTAAACTTGTATAAATACCATTTCACATGTGAGAGTTTTTCCTGTAAGATAAATTCTCACAAGTGAAATTGCTGGGTCAAAGGGTAAATACAAGGGAATTTGTCAGCTCTGTCACACAAGGATGATTGCAGCTCTAGGGGAGTGTTTTGTACATGGGAGTTGCCTATGGTTTTGATTTGAAAACTGGATTCTGTCATTGAGTTAAGTGATTTAACAGTTTTGGGATTAAGGTAAGTTGACATTCATTGCTTTTTTTTTTTTTTTTAAAGATTTTATTTATTTATTTGAGAGAGAGAATGAGAGAGAGCATGAGAGGGAGGGAGGGTCAGAGGGAGAAGCAGACTCCCCGCCGAGCAGGGAGCCCGATGTGGGACTCGATCCCGGGACTCCAGGATCATGACCTGAGCCGAAGGCAGTTGCTTAACCAACTGAGCCACCCAGGCGCCCGACATTCATTGCTTTAACAAATATTAATGAATGCCTCCTAAGTGCTCAGCTGGCTTATAGTGCTGGGCATACAGTGGTGAACAGTTAGATACGATACCTGCCCTTGAAGCTGTCGTTGGTAAGATGTATTTTAATTCAAATAAACACTTGGATAAACTTGTAATTACAAACTCACAGGTTCTGGGAGGAAGAGAGAGAGAGAGAGAGAATAAGAAGGAGACCAGATCTAGGGTGGTTGATGGGTGGATGGGGAGGTAATCAAAGACCCTTTCTGAGATCTAAGTGATGTGTAGGTGTTAATTTGTGGAGGGCTATGTTTGTGTGTAGAATATTCTGGGAAGAGGGAACATTCTAGGCAAAGACCCTGAAGTAGAGGGAACACACAGGGCCTTGTATTTTAAAAGAAATATCTTTTAGCCTTCAGCCTCTTACAGGTTTCTAAACTCTTCTTTTTTTAAGCCTTAGTTTCCTCAATGTAAAAAAAAAAAAAAAACCATTTAAAATATTTACAGTGTTATTTTTAAAGAACTCAAGATAATGAATATAAAGTATCTGGAACTCTGCCTATCACATTTTAAGATTTTATTTATTTATTTGAGAGAGAGAATGAGAGACAGAGAGCATGAGAGGGAGGAAGGTCAGAGGGAGAAGCAGACTCCCTGCCGAGCAGGGAGCCCGATGCGGGACTCGATCCCGGGACTCCAGGATCATGACCTGAGCCGAAGGCAGTCGCTTAACCAACTGAGCCACCCAGGCGCCCTGCCTATCACATTTTAAGTACTCAATAAATAGTTACTGTTATTTGTATAAATGTTACAATCTTTGCCACAAAATTGGGGTAACTTGCAAAATGCCATTAGTACTATAAAAGTATATCTGTATTCCAACATCTTTGCCAACTTTTTTTTTTTTAACATTTTATGCTAATTTAATAAGGTTTAAAATGGGGGCGCTTGGGTAGCTCAGTAGGTTAAGCGTCTGCCTTCAGCTCAGGTCATGATCTCAGGGTCCTGGGATTGAACCCCTTGTGGGCCTCCCTGCTCAGTGGGGAATCAGCTTTTCCCTCTCCCTTTGCCCCTTCCCCCCGCTCCTGGGAGCTCTCTCTCCCAAATACATAAAATCTTAAAAAAAAAAAAATAAGTTCAAAATGGTGTCTATTTTTTTAAAAGATTTTATTGAGAGGGAGGGAGAGGGCATGCACAAGCAGGGGGAAGAGGGAGGGGGAGAAGCAGACTCCCCGCTGAGCAGGGAGCCTGATGGGGGACTCTATCCCAGGACCCTGGGATCATGACCTGAGCTGATGGCAGATACTTAACCGAATGAGCTACCCAGGCGCCCCTCAAAATGGTTTCTAGAGGTCACTTTAAAATCTAGTTTTTTAGTTGCTAGCAAGGCTGTATGCATTTTTCCATATTAAATTTATATTTTTACTATTCACAGAGTGCTCTAAGTATATTGTGATCATTTCTATGGCTGTATTTTAGTGATTATTGTATATTTATTAAACTTTAAATTGTTTTTCTATTTAGTGCTTTCCTTTTGTGTATTATTACATCTTATACATTCAGATTTAAGATATTTGATTCTCTTTATCTAAGGTTATGATGATATTCAATTTTATTTGTTGAATCTCTTAAAAATTTTTTCCAACTTTTGGACCCACTTGGAATCTACTGAAATATTTAGTGTGTGTGCTTTTGAATCTTAATTTGACATTCTTATTCATTTCACTTCAGTATTTCTTCAAGGGCATTCTTTTTCCATTGTTTTAAAAACCTTTTTAGTATATTTGAATTCTTTTTTAAACTTTTTGTTTATTAAGCTTTTATTTAAATTCCAGTTAGGCAACAAACAGTGTAATATTAGTTTCAGGTGTACGCTATAGTGATTCAACACTTCCATACAACATCTGTTGCTCATCACAAGTGCACTCCTAAATACTCATCACCTGTTTAACCCATCCCTCCTCTAACCTCCCCTTTAGTAACCATTAGTTGTTCTCTATAGTTAAGAGTCTACTTCTTGGTTTTCCCCTCTCTCTTCTTTTCCCCATGCTCATTTGTTTCTTAAATTCCACATGTGAGTGAAATCATATGGTATTTGTTTTTAGTATATAAAGGATAATGATGTTGAACATTTTTTTGTGTGCTTATTTATCATCTGTAGAGTCTTAATGTAAAATCTTGTCTCTTCATGTCTTTTGCCTGTGGTTTAATTAGATTGCCTTTTTACTTTTTTTAAGATTTTATTTATTTATATATAGAGAGAGAGAGAGAGAGAGAGCGCACGCGCATGTGCACAAGCAGGGGGAGCGGCAGGCAGAGGGAGAAGCAGACTCCCCACTGAGCAGGGAGCCGGACGTGGGACTGGATCCCAGGACCCAAGCCAAAGGCAGATGCTTAACCGACTGAGCCACCCAGGCGTCCCATAGATTGCTTTAAAAAAAAAAAAAAAGTATTTATTTATTTATTTGAGAGAATGAGTGAGAGTGAGTGGGGGGAGGGGCAAAAGGAGAGGGAGAGAGAGACTCTCTAGCAGACTCACTGCTGAGCATGGAACCCATCGCATGGGGGTTGATCTCAGGACCTGGAGATCACAACCTGAACCAAAATCAAGAGTGGGAAGCTCAACTACCTGAACCACTCAGGCACCCCTAGGTTGTTTGCTTTTTCACTGTTGAGCTTTGAGACTTCTTTATGTATTCTAGATACTATACTTTTGTTAGATAAGTGATTTACAAATGTTTCCTTCCAGTCTATAGTTTGTCTTTTTATCTTTTTAGTAGAGTCTTTTGCTTAGCAAATGTTCTTAATTTTTATGAAGTCCACTTTATCAATTTTTTCTATTTAGAATGTGCTTCTAACATTAAATCTAACTCTGTGTGGCTCTGGTTTGTGAATATTTTCTATTTTTTTCCTAAAAGTTTTGTAGTTTAATGTTTTACATTTAACTCTGTGTGTTAGTTTCCTAGGGCTGCTGTAACAAATTACCACTTCCTTGGTGGCTTCTAATAACAGATATTTCTTTTCTTTCTTTTTTTTTTTAAGTTTTTATTTATTTATTTATTTGCCAGAGAGGGAGAGTACAAGCAGGGGGATTGGCAGGCGGAGGGAGAAGCAGGCTCCCTGCTGAGTGTGGAGCCTGATGTGGGACTTGATCGCAGGTCCCTGGGATCATGACCTGAGCCGAAGGCAGAAGCTTAACTGACTGAGCCACCCAGGCGTCCCCAGAAATTTATTTTCTCATAGTTCTGGAGGGTAGAAGTCTGAAACTAATTTCATTGAGCCCAAGTCAAGGTGTGGCAAAGGTGTCCTGAGGTTCTGGAGGCCACACCATTCTAATCTCTCCTTTTATCTGAACATAGCCTTCTCCCGTATGTCTGTGTCAAATCTCCCTTTGCCTCTCTTACAAAGACACTTGTGATGGCATTTAGGACCCATCTGGATAATCCCAGCTAGTTTCCCCATCCCGAAATCCTTAACTTTAATCAGAGCTGTTGCAATATAAGGTAATATTCACTTGTTCTGGGCATTAGAAAGTGAATATATCTTTGTATGGCAATTTCCCAGTTTACTACAGTCTGACCTGTTTCAAGTTAATTTTTGTATAAGGTGGCCGACTTAGATTGAGGTTCATTTTTGTGCCTCTGGACGTCCAATTGCTCTAGCATCATTTATTGAAGTCTGTCTTTTCTTCCATTAAATCACTTTTTGCACATTTGTTAATCGTTTTTGCTTTAAATTTTTCTTTTAAATTTTAAGTAAATTCTGTGCCATACATGAGGCTTGAACTCATAACCCGAGTTCGAGTTATGTGCTCTACCGATTGCTCCAGCAGGCACCCCAATCATTTTTGCTTTTTAAGATATATTTTTGCCAGTCTTTAAGACATTTCAGTATCTATTTAATAAAGTCCTATTTTGCCTTTATTTATTACGTGTATTTCCACTAGAAATTTTTGTTTCTTCATTTATTGTCTACATTTTGAATACAAAGTCCAAAGCTAATTTTAAACCTGATTACTTTTCTTAGTTTTTTATATGAATATTTTTCATTTTTTGATGCTATCAATAGTCTTTAGTAATGTAATTATTATTTGGAGAGTTTGTATTGTACAGTTGTTATGTGTTGTAATTTTGGGGGCTAATTGAATATTTTCTAACAAAACAGTTTTGTCTTCTAAAGTGATTTTTATTTCTTGCTTTTCTATATTTTATGCCTTTACGTCTTGTTTTTATAGCCATTGCCAATATTTTTGAAAGTGGTAAATAGAAATTACTGTATCTGTTTCTACTTTTTAGTAAAAATTCATTCAACATTTAAGTATGTTTTGTACTTTTTAAAAAGAGAATCATATAGTTGTGCTCTTTTAAATCTGGCTTCTTTAGGTCAACATTATATTCATCCATATTTATTCTCACTATAGTATCTTATAGTTTTCATTTTATGAATATGCTACAATTTATTCATTCTTCTGTTGATGGACATTTGTATAATTTTCAGCTTTTGGCTATTACCATAGTGTGGCTGTGAACTTTTTAGAAATTTCTTCTGATCATATATGCAGTTCTATTGAGTATAAACTTTAGAATGGAATTACTGGGTTATAGTGGATACTGTCAGTTTTCCAAATGGTTGTATCAGTTTGCATTCTGATAGATCAAATGGGAGTTTAGGTTGGCTCACATCCTCCTCAACACTTTGTATTTTCCACCTTTTTCATTTTAGTCATTCTGGTTGGTATGTGGTGTTACCACATTTTTACTATTTTAGTTATTAAATCAATGAGTGGGCTTTGAAATTTTGCTTTATTTTATCCCCTTCCTGTAAATACAGTGTTCATTTGTGCATCTTGGTTGTTCAAGATCTTTTAATATTCTGGGGCGCCTGGGTGGCTCAATTGGTTGAGCGACTGCCTTCGGCTCAGGTCATGATCCTGGAGTCCCGGGATCGAGTCCCACATCGGGCTCCCGGCTTGGCAGGGAGTCTGCTTCTCCCTCTGACCCTCCCCCCTCTCATGTGCTCTCTCTCATTCTCTCTCTCTCAAATAAATAAATAAAATCTTTAAAAAAAAAAAAAGATCTTTTAATATTCTATGTTTGTTTTATTTATAATTAATTATTAATTTAGCCAGCATATTGACTGATTTGCCTTCTAATAGTGTTCTACTTCATTTCTTTCAAGTATCATTTTTATGCATGATTATGTCTTTGTAATGAATTTTGCTGGTATGAACTTTTGTTGACAGTTTTTGATTCCTTATTTAAAGAAAGAAGTTTAGCTTAATAATTTGGTGACAGTTTTACCTTCATCTTTTTATTATTTCTCTTTGATAGCTTATTAGACTTGGCTTCTCTAATGTTACTTAGTCTTTTTCTTTGGCTCTTCCTATCAACACTCCTTTAAATGTTTATACTTCTCTAGATTGTTTCTTTAGTGCCCTTTGCACTTCAACTGCTCTCCATATTTTTCTCCCTAATTTCCAGATCTGTATTTCCGGTTGTTTACTGGATATCATGCATTGAGATTTTTGTAGGTACTTTGAACTTGCACCCATCTTTCCTCTGTCAAACCAACTCTTCCAGTATTTCTTAACTTGGTTAATCCAGTCGCCTTTTACTCCGTGTTCTAGGTTAGAAATTCTTATCTTTCTTATCCTCCCACAAGTAATTGTCATAACATTCTGTTGATTTTGTTAACATAAGAAGCTCCCTATATACACAGTCAGGAACTGAGAACTGTGTCTCTGAAATAGAGATCCTCTGTTTCTCCTACCCCTGCCCTAGTGCAGACCCTTTCATGGTCTAGACTATTGCCCCAGTTGGTCTTGCTTTTTTTTTTTTTTTTTTCTGACTCATCTTCTTTTTTTTCTCTTTTACAGTCCCTTTGATTACAGAATGCAAACACTGACTAAAACAAAGAATTTAAGTTAAAAATTTATTATTCAAAATTTACAAAATATATAGACAATTAAATTTCAGTTTTTAACAATTGAACTTACAAATGATGGTTTTGTAACTTTGTAGTTTTTATACTTTCTGAAATTATTAAAGCTCTAAGTGGCACTCAGACTTTTGGGATGCCCTCTCTGTAAGGATTTTGATAATACTGACAAATTGTTACCCAGAAATGTAGAGTACTCATTTCTTTATATCTTTTCTAATACTGGTTATTATTTTTAAGGCTAGTTTTTAGTTTGACAGCTGAAAGATGGTATCTCAGCCATGTTTACTTTGCATTTTCTTGATGAATTTTTTTTTTTACTAGGATGAATATTTTTAATATTTTAATTTGTGGTCTTAATTGGTAATCATATCAAATGTATGTTAGTGAAATTAGCTACTATTTATGGTGCACTTTGTAACTGTCAAAAATACTGTGATAAGCATTTTACTGTATTACCCATTTTAGTCCTTTGAACAGTTGTTGGAACTGTAGGTACTTTATGGATGAGGAAACTGATTGTAGAGGGGAAAAGTGTCTTGTTCAGTGCTAGTTAGGAAACTCATTTTCTGGGATCTGTTATTACACTATTTGCTCTCAACTTTTGTTAGAGGAAGAAGATTGAATATTTGCATTTATAGGGGATTGGATTAAACTTATATGTACTCTGGACCCCAGATGCAGATGGCTATGATTTATCTAGTTTTTTTTTTTTTTTTTTTTAAGAAAAATGATCAAGTTGGTATTTGATTGCGTTAGGAGAGAAGAAATAGATTTTAGTGAGTTTGGCTCTAATTAGAATGTTTAGAGATAAGTTTAGAGCTGGAAGGGTCCTTAAATATTTCTCAAATTCTGTTCCGTTGCACACTGTTGTGGGAAATTTTCATATTTCCGCACAACATAAGTTTGGGTAATACTTAACGTTTTTCTTAGCAGAGAAACTTTGTTTATCCTAGAACTTCCCAAATCAGTTTGTGCACAATTTTGTGGAAATAGGTGGTGGACCTATTCATAGCTTGTGGAATATCTCAAAGTACATCAGTTTGAGACAAAAGCTGATGTGGTCTATTCTTTCATTTTATAAGGGGAGGAAATGGAGATCCAGTGTCGCTCGATGTGTTGCCTAAGATCACACTACTAAATGACACAGGATAAGCCAGTCATTCCTCTGTACCACGCTTCCTCTGATAATGTTATGTAGTGTTAATACTTATTTTTCATATATTATGTTAAAAAGTTTAAAGCATAATTGAGTGTAGTTTCTTTATATTCCCATTTAGTCTAATTATCAGCCTTAGACTTGGAGAAATACATGTATAGTTTTTAAAATTCTGCAAGTTATGTACATATGAATAGCTTAACTCATTTAGCCTGAATATAAATCTATAACCACTTGAGTGTGTTTAATCATGGAAATGAAAAGAATCTTTTTTCTGTAGTTAACATGTCACAAATGTTTGGTTTAGTTTCTGTAGAAAATGTTTCCTGACTGCAATGAGAGAAAGCGGAATACATTGTCCCCTCTGTCGTGGAAATGTGACTAGAAGAGAGAGAGCATGTCCTGAACGGGCCTTAGACCTTGAAAATATCATGAGGAAGTTTTCTGGTAGCTGCAGATGCTGTGCAAAACAGGTAGAGTAAATGTGACATAGCTCGTCTTTGAAAATGAAGGTTCTACTCTACTTTGAAAATCAAATTCCTGTTTGAGTTTTCTTGGTAGGTGCTGGTTTGAAGTGAAAGAAGTTACTTAAATTGGGTAGAAAGGCCAAAAAATCTGATTATAGATCTTAATAGATCATAATCTTATTGAGAACAGAGACTGAAAGATACAATCTGTGAATTTGTCATAATTTTTAGCATGGCATTTTTCTTAAAATAATTGCTCATTGATTACCTACTAAATGAACTAAATGAATAAACTGGCATTTAACTCATTTAAACCCCATTCTGGTACAAATTGTGATAGTAGCAGCATCCTTATTGCAATTTTGTACATAAAAATGGGCCAAATGGATTTATAGTCAAGGAACTCTCTAGCTGCCCACTTTACTTGTGTATTTATGTGTTTAAGAAATCACAGAATATTTTGCAGAAAACTAAGTTTTAAGGAACAGGTGAGAAAATCAGGTGTTGGCAAATAACTGGCATTAATTCTCCAGTCTGGATTTTATTTCTATTCATTTGAAGAGGGAGTGAAATAGTGAGGGGTGGTTAGGCTTTGAGTATATCCATGTGTTCATGGATTTATTGCAGCCACTTTTTCAAACAGCTAATAAAGTCAGTGAGCAAAACCAGTTGCTATTTCATGCATTCACACAAGTCAGATCTGCTTTTCCATCTCTTTGAGGGAGTTGTTAACTGACAGGGCAATGAAGTGAAGCTGGAAAATACACTTGAGAGATTCAGACTCTACTCCTCAGTGAGAAACTGAAAAATGTTCCAGGTGTTAACCTGGGAACCTAATTTTTTTTAAAGCACTTTCTAACTCTGCCAGGTTGCAATAAAGAATAAAGAAATGCCCAATACCATAAGGCAAACTTATTACTGCTTTTGATTTACTTTTTTTGGTCTGTTTTTAGTAACATAGTTTCAAGTGTAAAATTATTTGTTAGTATTTTTTGCAGTGAGTTCACATCTGCATCTAACGGACAGAAACTTATTTCTTATTTTCAGCTTCTACTTAAGAAATCATTTACTTAAAAAAAAATCTTGTTTAAATGGAATATTTAGTTGGTTATATTTATCTTGCTTTTCTCCTATTGACAGTACCTCAGATCTTATGACTTCTATTTGAAATTGAAAGTCACATTACATTTTGATCAATAATTTACAGATTAAATTCTATCGCATGAGACATCATTACAAATCTTGTAAGAAGTATCAAGATGAATATGGTGTTTCCTCTATCATTCCAAACTTTCAGATCTCTCAAGATTCAGTAGGGAACAGGTAAGCCATATTTATTCTTTTTTTTTTTTTTTTAAGATTTTATTTATTTGTTTGACAGAGAGAGACACAGCGAGAAAGGGAACACAAGCAGGGGGAGTGGAAGAGGGAGAAGCAGGCTTCCCGCGGAGCAGGGAACCCGATGCGGGGCTTGGTCCCAGGACCCTGGGATCATGACCTGAGCAGAAGGCAGATGCTTAACGACTGAGCCACCCAGGCGCCCCAGCAATATTTATTCTTAAAAAGAGAATTTTTATATTTGAAATGGAATTGTTTGGGGAACTATATGATAAGGTGTTTTTTGTTTGGGGGTATGTATGTGTGTTTAAAGTATTTTGCCAAGTAACAGATCTATAACATTTGTCTTCAAGCTTGTTTAACTCCTGTAAGATTTCATCTGGGAGAGCATCTTTATGATATACTTAAGTTTATGTTATTTAAAAATAATTCTAAAAAAAAAATCTACATTTCTTTGAATAAAAAACAGAGTTAAAGGCTGTTTTCTTTTGCAAGTGAAATTACTTGGAAACTAAAAATCCCTTTCAACTAAAATCTTTTTTTGTTTTGCTATCTGAGAAATAGAGTTGTTCGAAATTTTAATTCTCATAATAAAATGTCATGTAAAAGTGAGATGTAGTATATTAAATTCTTAGTTCTATTTTAGTCCCCCCTTTTTTAAACTAGATTTTGGTTTGCTTTATCTTATTGTCTCCGATGTATATATATTAAATATTTTTATGAAATGTACTTTACACAGAGTAATGACCAAAATGTACATGTATGATTTTTAAAATAGAGATAAAACAAATATCCAGGTACCCACTATAACCCAGATTAAGAAATAGAACATTCTTTAGGGTCTTAGAATCTTCTTGTGAGCCCATATCCTTTTGAACCACATACTCCCAGAGGTAACCATTCTCCTCTTTTTAGGTTATTCATTCCCTTGCTTTTCTTTGTAATTTTACCACCTATGCATGTATCCCTAGATGACGAAGTGCTTAGTTTTTAAACACTCAGTAATAGCAAGTACACACATAGTTGTGTAAGGAAAGGCAGGATTGGCAATAGTGTAGAAAGGCTCCCAGGAGACTGTGTTAAGCAGTCTCTTAAGATTTCATTTGAGTAGCATTTCATTTCATGTGTTGCTAATTTTCAGTAATTAACCACTCTTAAGCACTCATACAGTATGCTTCTCTATTCCTCATATAAAACTGTTCTAGTCTTTAGTAATTTTCTGATTGCCTAGTCTGCAATTCTCATTTTACTTGGCTTAGTGTCATTGGATGAAATGGGTCACTCCTGTTTTGTAATTTAAAAAAAACACCTTAGGTTCCTTCATCCCAGTGCTTCCTTTATTATTGTACTTTTTTTAAAAAAAAACCTTGGTACATGAAAATTAGTAAATTTTTTTTTTTTAAAGATTTTATTTATTTGACAGACACAGCAAGAGAGGGAACACAAGCAGGGGAAGTGGGAGAGGGAGAAGCAGGCTTCCCACTGAGCAGGGAGCCCGATGCGGGGCTCCATCCCAGGACCCTGGGATCGTGACCTAAGCCGAAGGCAGACGCTTAACGACTGAGCCACCCAGGCGCCCCTGTTATTGTACTTCTGGTATATTGAAATTCAGTTTGTTATTAACCCAATAGATTATTCTTAAGTGTGAGGTAGTGTTTGTCTTGTTTAACATTGTATCTCCAGTTCTTAGCAAAGTTCCTGGTATGTATGATTTGTGTAATCAATGCTTGTTAAAGGACCAGAGTTTCTTCTCAGAAGTCTTGCTGCCTTCTCCCTTACTTCTCAGATCCAAATTGATTCCTGATAGCAGTATTCCTCATCTGTGCTTTTCTTCTAACACTATTGTCACTTCCCTAGCTTGAGCGTTCATCATCTCTCACTTGAACTATTACAGTAGTCTTGTTGTTGGTGGTCCTCCTCTAACCTGTTCTACATACTATTGCCAAAGTGATATTTCACAAGTGCAATTCTGAACTCTTTCTCCCTTTCCTTATACCTTCCTCCTTGTACCTTGTCCATGACTTAACATGACCCCTAGCAGTGTTTCTCGTCCTGAATTGAATGGGCCAGTAAGGACTGTGAACTACCTAAACTGCCAGATGTTTTGTGTATGTGTGTTTTTCTGGAGAAAGAATGTTGAGATTCTCAAGAGGTTCCATGATCTAAAATCCAACAACTGTTTTATCAGACAGAATTCTTTATTCTAAAGCCCTTTCTGACCTGGCACTTGCCTTGCCTTTTTTAGCCTTTCTCTTTCTTGGCTAACCATCATTGCATCATATGTCTTAGCTATGTTTAATTATTTGTACCATTTCCTTGCCATCCTTGATAAGCAGTATAAGTTAGCGATTTTAAAAAAATGAACTCTTGGCATCAGACTGCCTGGGACCCAGGCTCTTTCACTCACTAATTGTATGATTTTGGCAAGAAACTGCACCTCAGTTTTCTCATCTGTTTTAGAAAGGGGGATGGTAATAATACTATTTGTACCTCATTGGGTTGGGAGCCAATAGATAGATTAATAAAGGCAAAGCACTCACTGGACTTTTTCTTCTCTTTGAGAATTTAGACCAAGTGTTAGTCACTCTGTAAAATCTTCTCTGACCTCTGGAATTTCTTCCCTTTGGTACAACTGTTCTTTATTTTCCAACTAGGCCCTCTGACACTTTATTATATTTATTTGTTTACTGTCTTTTTAAAATCTAGAATGGGCTTCTTGGTCTTACTCCTTTTTATATCCTGTGCAAAATTCTAACAGAAAAATTGGGTTTGTGTATGAATTATTAGTACAGAAATTGGTGAAGGAAGGAAAAAAAATTTTTTTTTTCCTCTTTTTGTTTTTTAATGGCAGGAAATAGAAGATATGAAGCCAATATAGTCAAGGTCTTGAGAGGAGACAGGTAGTATGCTCAGATTAGGTATTTTGAGGAAAATTTAGTCCAGGGACTATTTTCAAAGAATAAGGTGTTGGGTGCACAATGTGAGCAGCTGGAAATCACAAGTAGTGAGTGATGTACTCTGGGTCTGCAAAGCAGGGGAGGGGAGGAAGTAGATACCAGAACTTGGAGGAAGTAAGCTGTACAGAGAGAGCAGTTAGGAGGAATGCAGCCAGCTGAGGCAGTTTTGCTGGGAAGGAGTCTGGGAAATAAATATCCTAACTCTCCTCTTGTTTTACCCTCCCAATTGCCTGCTGGGCTGAACCTAACTGGGAAGCAGGGGAGCCTATTGATGCAGGTTAGTCTCTCAGTACACAAAGCATGGTCAAAAATGGAGGAGAGAAGATCTGGAGAGGCAGAAGATACCCAGCATATAAAGATTTCAGTTAGTAGCCAAATATATTGTAATACCCTGTCGACTATGTTTCATAGCTTCCAAGTAGCTAGTTCAAAGAAGAAAGTATCCATTATGTTGCTAACTTAGTCTATGATATTGTAAACAAAATAGTTTCTAATGAAAACCACAGCTATTCCTGACACTAAAAGAAATAATACTGAATTGATTTTGCTCATAGCATCCTCAAAAGAAGAAACTATGCAGTTAAACGTCATCTTTCCTGTGATAAATAGAAAATAAGTTATATAGGGCTGTAATTTAAAGGCCTCCTTCAATGTAACATATGATAATTCCTTATTGTTGTTAAAACTTTCCTTCCAGGGGCTTTTCTCTGATATCCTGGCTTAATCTAGGTGTGGTGGTAGAATGGAGAGGATCTGTATATTCATGCAGTTCCCCATGAAGATTATTGCTAGCAGCTAAGCTTTTGATGAACAACTTAGTTTGGAGAATTTAAGGTCTTACTCTTTGTCGAGTAACTGGAGAACAGATAACATTTTATATTGCTGATTAAGAACAGAGCCATATAATAAATAGCTGAGCAGGATTTGGTGGCATTTTATGAAAAGACATTAGACCGCTCTGGAAAAGTCAGAGGACTGCCTAAGAGTAGAGCATGCGTTTTCTCAGAATACAGTTCACAGTATTCCCTCATAAGTACAAATGGATGATTTAAACTCTGAACTCCATGGCTATGGACATTCTTTTTTTTTTTTTTAAAGATTTTATTTATTTATTTGACAGAGAGAGACATAGCGAGAGAGGGAACACAAGCAGGGGGAGTGGGAGAGGGAGAAGCAGGCTTCCCGCTGAGCAGGGAGCCCGATGTGGGGCTCGATCCCAGAACCCTGGGATCATGACCTGAGCCAAAGGCAGACGCTTAACGACTGAGCCACCCAGGCGCCCCGGCTGTGGACATTCTTAAAGTGGTGTTTGCATGTACCTATCTCAGCAGTAAAAAAAATTTCAAAATAAATCCATAGATCATTTTATTAATTCAACATAGATTTACTGTACTTCTAAACTACTGGACGCGTACTCTACATGTTCTAGAATATACAGGGATGAGTAAAACAGACACCCTTTTCTGTATATATAAACAGTTTAACTTACAGTTGAATAAGCCAGGATAAACTAAACCAAGATAAACTAGGCCACTAGTTTCAGTCAAATCATTGAGGGTAGAACTATTTACTATTAAGTAATAAGTGTTAGAGGATGTTTAACAAAATTATTGCGTTAGTATGGGGTAGTTTGTCATGATAATTATATAGCAGTGCTAGTTTAAGGCCATTTCTAGTTGATAACAATAAAATTGTTTTAACAGAGTGTATGCTGTTTTCTTTAGCCTCTAGAAGTGAGTAAGAGGAGGAGAGGGAGGGAAGATGCAGATAATTGTTAAGATACCAGACACATTTTATCTTCCTTGGAAATTGGTCTGGTTATAGGCTTTTCTTACTAATTTTGACTGTTTGTAAATATTATTCAGTAGTAGATACCCATAGGTGCATACAGTTTAGTCCAACTACAGCTCTTCACAAAGACTGAAAGAATGAAAGTTACAAGCAGTCTTACGTTATTCCTAACAGATTTCTCTCCAAGATGTTGAACATTTTAAGTGGCTAAATAACTTTTTTTTTTTTTTTTTTTTGAGAGAGTGTGTGTGTGTACGGGGCTTGGAGGTGGGAGGGCAGAGTGAGAGGGAAAGAGAGAAAGAATCTTAAGCAGGCTCCACGTCCAGTGAGGAGCCCAGTGCGGGGCTCGATCTCATGACCCTGAGATCATGACCTGAGCCAAAATCAAGAGTCGGACCCTTAACCAACTGAGCCACCCAGACACCCTGCTAAATAACTCTTTATTAAGGAATCTGGTACAAGTCATTTCCTTATTTATAAGCATTCATTATATATTGTAGATGCCAATCCTTTATTCCATGCATTACATATATATATATATATATTTTCACTCAGAATTAAATGTGGGTTTTTTTTTGCCGTTTTGTAAAACACATAAACATAGACTTTAAGTAATCTCTCCTCCCAACATGGGGCTCACAACCCCAAGATCAAGAGTTGCACATTCTTCCAACTGAGCCAGCTAAGGTCCCCTTTCCTTTTTTTTAAATTTTGGAAAGGATACTTAACATGAGCTTGCTCGCTATCCTCTTAACAGATGTCTAAGTGTGTAATATAGTATTCTCATCTATTGTCGCAATGTTGTACAACAGATCTGTGGAACCTATCTTGCATAACTAACATTTTATACGTGTTGATTGGTAACTCTCCATTTCAGTCTCTCCTAGCCTCTGACAACCACCATTCTGTTCTTGGTTTCTATGAGTGTGACTATTTTGCATAGTTCATATAAGTGAAATCATGCAGTATTTGTGTTGTGACTGGCTTATTTAACTTAGAACATTCTCAAGCTTCATTCATGTTGTCATTTGCAGGATTCATTCATTTGCAGGATTTCCTTTTAAGGCTGAATAATCAATTGTATGTGTATACCGCATTTTCTTTATCCATTCATATCTTTGTGTCTTTACACATTCACAAGATTGTTTCTGCCTCTTGGCGTTTATGAATAGCACCACAATGAACATGGGAATGCTAATATTTCTTCACGATCCTGATTTCAGTTGTTTTGGATAAATACCCACAAGACTGCTGAATCATATGGTAGTTTGGTTTTTTTTTGTGGGGGAACCTCCCTACTGTTTTCCAAAGTTTGTACCATATTTGCATTCCCACCTACAGTGTACAAAGGTTCCAATTTTACCACATCCTCACTAATACTTGTCTTATGTTCTTTTGATATTAGCTGTCATAACAGGTATGAGATGATAGGTCATTGTGGTTTTGATTTGCGTTTCCCTGATGACTAGTGACCTTGAACATCTTTCCGTATACCTGTTGGCCCTTTGTATATCATCTTTGGAGAATTATTCAAGTTTTTAGCCCATTCAGTAATTGGGTTAGTAGTTTCTTTGCTATTAAGTTGTAGGTGTTCCTTATATATTTCCATATGTATATATATATATATATCAGATACATGGTTTACAAATATTTTCTCCCATTCCATAGGTCGTTTTTTCATTTTTTTGGTTGTTTCCTTTGCTCTGCAGAAGATTTTTAATTTAGATAGTCCTGCTTGTCTATTTTTGCTTTTGTTTCCTGATTGCAAATGTCTTTGCTCAGTTTTTGGCTAGTCTTGTTACAGTATCTTTTGACATACAAAAATATAGTATTTTTATTTGTGTATATATATGTTTTCTTTATGATTTTTGCTTTTTGTGTCCTGCTTGAGAAATCTTTTCCTACGTCAGTGTTATATTTTCTTCTTTAATCCTTTAAAGCTTTGCTTGTCACATTTATTTTGGATGTATAATGTGAGGTAGGAAAAATTTTCCCTATGTGATTAGCCATTTGTCCCAGTACCATTCATTGGGTCTATTTTTTCTCACTGATTAACAGGGCCATTTCAGTCCTACACATCTCTGTTTTCTGTTCTCTTGGTTCATTTGTTTATTTCTCTAATATCAGGCTATCTTAATTACTATGGCTTTAACAGTAAGTCTTAATGTCAGGTAAGGAAAGTTTCCTTTCTTGGTTTACTTATAAAATTCCTCTGCTGTTCTTGTCCCTTTGATACTCCATATAAATTTTAAGATCAAACTTTTGAGTCTCCTGAAAATCTCTGTAGGGATTTTGATCAGAAGTATTATAGAGTTTGAATTTATTGAAATCATAGATTTGGAGGGAATGGGCATCATGTGATCCTAATTTCTTCCGCCTAGAAATACAGCCTGTCTTCCCATTTTTTTGTGTGATTTTTAAAAGATTTTTATTTATTTATTTGACAGAGATAGCAAGAACGGGAACACAAGCATGGCGGAGCTGGAGAGGGAGAAGCAGGTTCCCCACTGAGCAGGGAGCCTGATGTGGGCACGATCCCAGGACGCTGGCATCAGGGCCTGAGCCAAAGGCAGACGCTTAACAACTGAGCCACCAGGCACCCCTCTCCCATTTTTTTAAAAAATATTTTTTTATTCATTTGATAGAGAGGGCATGAGTCGGGGGTGATGCGGCACAGAGGGAGAGGGAGAAGCAGGGAGCCTGCCGTGGGGCTCCATCCCAGGACCCTGAGATCATGACCTGAACTGAAGGCAGACCCTTAACCAACTGAGCCATCCAGGTGCCCATCTCTTTTTTTAAAAGAGCAGTTTTTAAAAATGTCCTAAAAGAATTCCATTTAGAGCATGTGTAAATATGTTTTATTATATCTTTTCCTAATAAAACTTTTGTTGTTATACAGATGGATCTTTTTTCCTGTTTTGTAATCTAAGTGATTACTACTAGTGAGTCGGAATAGTACAGATTTTTACATTAAGGTTGTATTTAGCAACTGTTAACTTATTAGTTCTGATAGTTCCAAATAATTTATCTGTAGATTCTTTTAGACTTATTATGTGGGAAATTATTTTGTTTTTTTAATGTAATTTTACTTCTTCTTTAGTGCTTCATGTCATAATTTATTGCATTAACTAGGATCTCTATCCAGTATTAAATAGCAGGCACCTTTTTCTTGTTCTTGATTTTAAGTAGGAATGCATCTAAAATTTTACTACTAAGTATTAATGTTTACTGTAGTTTTTTAACATAGGTATTTTTTATCTGTGTCATAATGATATCACTCTGAATTTAAGATTTTCCCATTAAATGGTTCTGTTCAAATCGGAATCTTTTATGGAATTAAAAATTATATACATTTGACACCATTCCCAGATATTCTGATACTTAAAGTATAGGCACATTTGTATTTTTAAAAGCATTGTAGGGGCACCTGGGTGGCTCAGTCGTTAAACGTCTGCCTTCTGCTCAGGTCATGATCCTGGGATCCTGGGATTGAACCCCGCATTGGGCTCCCTGCTCGGCGGGGAGCCTGCTTCTCCTTCTCCCACTCCCCCTGCTTGTGTTCCCTCTCTTGCTGTGTCTCTCTCTGTCAAATAAATAAATAAAATCTTAATAAATAAATAAAAGCATTGTGAATGATCAGGACTTTTTTTGTTTTTGTTTCCATTATGGAGGTTGAATTTTATTGGATGGCTTTTCTGCATCAAATGAAATGATCTTTTAAAAATTTTAATTGATAGGGGCGCCTGGGTGGCTCAGTTGTTAAGTGTCTGCCTTCGGCTCAGGTCATGATCCCAGGGTCCTGGGATCGAGCCCCGCATCGGGCTCCCTGCTCCGCGGGAAGCCTGCTTCTCCCTCTCCCACTCCCCCTGTTTGTGTTCCCTCTCTCGCTGTCTCTCTCTCTCTCTGTCAAATAAATAAATAAAAATCTTAATATATATATAAAAAATTTTTTTTAATTGATAAAATATTGTGCCCAGTAATAGATTTTCTGTTGTTGAACCCATTCATGCATTTCTGGAGTAAATGAGTAGGCTACCAGTAGTAGTAGCCCAGACATGATATAGGATGATTAGGAAGGGCTGGCTTGATGATAATGACAGTTATAATGGAAAATAGAGAACTGTAATGGGAGAGGGAAGGGAGAAAACATTTGAAAAGGGCGTTAAATTTGATACTAAAATGTTTTAAATCACTTTTGTGATTGTATACCCCATCAGTGAAAAAAATCAAGCATGCATTCCTAGTATATGTAAGTTTATTTAAAAACTATGCATGTGGGGCACCTGGGTGGCTCAGCTGGTTAAGTGTCTCACTCTTGGTTTTGGCTCAGGTCATGGTCTCAGGGTTGTGAGATCCAGCTCTGCATTGGGCTCCCTGCTCAGCAGGGAGTCTGCTGCTTTCCCTCTTCCCCTCCCTCTCCCTCTTTCTCTCTAAAATAAATAAATAAATCTTAAAAAAAATAATAACTATGCATGTATTTTACAGTACTAATACTTTATGTACATTTAAAGCATGCAAAATTTAAGTGAGATAAAGATGAAATCGTTACTTTAAAAATAAGTTTTGCTTTACTTAATGGTATATTTTATTAAAGTTTTAGTAATACTTTTCTAAAACCAATGTTGACTATACTTTCTAGAATTTTTTTTTAAAGATTTACTTATTTTAGAGAGAGCACGCACACATGTACATGAGTTGGGGGGTAGAGGGAGCGGGAAAGGGAGAGGATCTCAAGCAGACTCCCTGCTGAGCTCAGAGCCTGTCACAGGGCTCAGTCTCACGACCCTAAGGTCATGACCTGAGCCAAAAACAAGAGTTGGATGCTTAACTGACTGAGCCACCCTAAAATTTTTTTAAATCTTAGTTTAACACTGTGACATAATCAAAGATTTGGAACGAAGTTCTCTTTACTTTGATACTTGATTCTGCTGACTGTCATGGTCGAAAAGATAACCTACCTTACAAAGCTATAGATTCAAATGGAAGAAGTATGTCATAGGTTGAGCTTACTAAAATTTTCAGGTCCATTCACTAAATGTCAAAAGGGTTTTTGTTGAAATTTTCATCTTCCCTAATGATGTTATAGTTGTTATTATAAACCAATCAGAAGTTGTTACAGTGTTTTTAAAGGGCACATTCAAAACCCAGTGTTATATGGAAGATTTTATTTTTTTAAGTAAGCTCAACGCCCAGTGTGGGGCTTGAACTCACGACCCTGAGATTAAGAGTCACATGCTGTACTGACTGAGCCAGGTGCCCCTATTTGGAAGATTTTAAAACCAATTAGAAAAATCTGTTACCAAGTTTAAAAATATAGATATGAGATTTTTAAAAAATAGGTGACACATACTGTTTTTGGTGCAAATTCATAACATCTCTTTAATAAATGCAGTCTCCATAGTTTGAGTTTGTTTTAAAAAGGTGTTTAGTCTTCACATCGTTAAAATGCCACCTTTACCTGAAGAGACAGATTAGTATCTGCTGGAAAGGTGCAGAAAATAGTGGTTTATTAGTCTCCACTTTGGGTGTGAAAACTGGGAAGCTTGCTTGCTGGCTAAGCATAGGATAGGTGTGTGTGGAGAGATAACATGGTTATCTTCATAGAAAGGACTGTCATTGGGAGGGTGTCTACACCAAATACCACCTTGTTGTATGTAGCTTTATTATGAAAAACAGATTAAAAAAAAGAAAATTTAAAAGGAAAAGAACATCTGTTAGGCAGCTGGTATAGTAATGCTTGCTTTTTTATAAAAGAAAAATGAATAAGCAGTTTTCTAGGTTTAACAACTCTTTTAAAAATTCTGGTATTGAGATACAAGAGCAGACCTCTGTATGGTACGGTTTTTTGCCCACTACCTGTCTTATTTCTGTTAATGTCTGCTATTGAAAGGCCTTTTTTCTATAAAATTGACCACTTTGATGAAATTCTGTAATGCATAAGTGGCAGTCCCCATTTGGAATATACCCACTCTTCCCTCTGGATTTCTCTAATACTGCATATGACATATGGCTCCAGCACAGGGTCCCATTGAGGATGTCACATTGTTCTGTATATTAAATGTTGAAAGCCTTATTCCTTTTTGGAAAATATGAACATAATGAACATTTAAATATTTTCTTAAACCTACTCTACTTTGGAGGCCGCAACTTTAAACCACATTCTAGTTGCAAGTCAGAAAGTTCACAGACTCTTGCTTCTACCCCAGCTTTCAAAAACTAGGTAGTCTAGGTAGAAGAGTCTCTTTGAAAGTCTGAAGAACCTGGGGAAATATTATCATGCTAGGGATTTAAGATAATTCTGCAAAATTCTATATTCTCTATATATTTATAACTGCATAAATTAGTTTTAAAGGATATAAATAAAGATTTAATAAGCAGTTTTCTTACCAGAATTTATTTAAAAAATAATGCTATAATTATTTCATAGTTCAGAACTATTTGAAGTTCAGGCTTATTTATTTATTTTTTTTAGAGAGAGGGCGTGCATGTGCAAGTGGGGAAGGGGCAGAGGGGGAGAGAGAGAATCTCAAGCAGGGTCCATGCCCAGCGCAGAACCTACATGGGGCTCGATCTCACAACCGTGAGATCATGACCTGAGCCAAAATCAAGAGTTGGATGCTTAATTTACTGAGCCACCCAGGCATCCTGAAGTTCAGGCTTTTAAAACCAATTCAGACTAGTCATTTTATTAGCAATTCTAATACTTGAGGTATTAACTTTTCCCCCTCTATGCTTCTTAAGTAATAGGAGTGAAACGTCTACATCTGATAACACAGAAACTTATCAAGAGAATACAAGGTAAGCTTTTGAAAATTTTGCTACTTTAGTACATAATATCTGTCACTTTGTAGTGGATTTTTTAATTAAAATTTTTTTATTCAATGAAATCATCAGACATAATGCTAGATTAGCAATTAAGAAATAAATGCTACAGATGCTTTTACAGATCACATTAAATTAGTTTAGATCTCCTTTTTCACTGTGGTCATGTTTCTTCCATGCATAATTTAGGTAGAGATGTCAATATTAACTGTCCCTTGCTGAAATTCTGAGGTATTAAACTTCAGTAATGCGATTCAAAATGTTTTGAAATGTCGATCATTCTGATGATTGATGCTTTTGTTTTTCACTTTTCCTATGAATTTTGTATGTTAGATTCCTAGAGACTGGGATAGACTAAAGATCCACCTTGATGGGAATCTTTTAAAAAAAGTTTTGAGTTCTAGATAGAACTATGGTGGGACACCACAGGGTATTTACAACTTTCAAGGGAGTTACAGTGACATCTATTGGCCTTACACGAATGACTACATTTAAGTTGTTTGGACGTAACTGCTTAATACATGGAACAGCTAGGTTTGTTTTTGTTTAGGTCAAAGGCACCATGAAAAAATGTACTGAAACATTTTAAGGGTACTGTAAACTGAGATTGTTTGGGAACATCTGTTTTAGATCATTTACTGAGAATAGTTTTTTCAACATGAAGGAATCTTTGAATAATAAATAATACTTTTAAAAAAAAACTTATAATAATTGGTCAAAGAATAAGAAAGTGTCATTTTTATGTTATGATTTCACCTTAAGTACATTTCATTTAAAATTATTTTATAGTTCTTCTGGGCATCCTACCTTTAAGTGTCCCTTGTGTCAAGAATCAAATTTTACCAGACAGCGTTTACTGGATCACTGTAACAGTAATCACCTATTTCAGATAGTTCCTGTGGTAAGTACCTATGTTTAAGACAGTGTTCTACTTAAATACGCTGTTCCATTTATTTCACTTCATGTGTATAAGGGAAAGTAGCTGATTTAAATTTGGACAGGGCATTATCATTAAGGTAGACTTTTGTCAACAAAAAATTGATGACCATGAAACAAAATGAGACTTTAAAATTCCAGTAACTCACTTACAGAAAGGGAGATGCTTATTGTAAGGGTAATGTAGGAGGATGCCTGGAGGAGAGTGAAATCATGAAAGGTGAACTGGGGATTTTCATTTGAGGAGTGGCAGAACCAACCTCTGTTGGGGCCTCTCAGTTTCTTAGTCTATAGGATGCAGGCAACTGGATCTGGTCTGATGGATCTGCTGCAGGTGAAAGCACTTATAAATAAGAATAAAGTCAGTAGGTATTTTTAATTGTATCCTTGCAGAATCTAGTATATGAATGCATACAGCATGGGATGAAAAGAATCATACTTTCTTTTTGATGCGTGCATATCTTTTTGATGCCGTTTTGAGGCTGTGTAAGAAAGGGGTGAGACCTTTTTGATGAATGAGGGAGACAGAGTGGAGTGCGGGATTCCAGCATTGTGTTAATGGTCGTACAAGTCCTCTTTTGGAACATGAGTTACACAGGTAAGTGATTTCAACTGTGGATAGTACAGGAGAAACTGAGCTGGAAGAGATACTTCCTTTTCAGCTGTATGTTTTGATATATAAATATTTTATTCAGAAATAAGAGTAGAAGGAAAATTTTATAAATAAGGATTATAGGTATTTCTAAGCAGTTTTAGTTGGTTGTGCTAGAAAAAGTTGTGAAAGAATGTGCCTCAGTAACTACTGAAGCTACCCTTAAACTCTTACATAGCACTAAGGGAGACACACCACCTATTCTGCTCATTAGGGGAGGGTCAGTTACTGAGAAGCAAACACAGTTGCCAAAGATCTCTCCAGGAAAAATCTCACATTTAGGGTATTTCATTTGTTTTATATTGCATTGACAAATTTTTGTTTCTGCATTATTTTCAACACAGCACGAACTTTGGCTAGAGTCCAGTTACCAAAAGTTTCTTCTTCTTTGTTTTGAGAGTATCATCCATTCACTTTTTAGCATGTCCTTCACTTAAAACCTTAAGGATACGATTTAAAGTTTACTTCACTTTCATTTTACTTATAAATAAAACTAAGCTAATAATAATTATAGTTAATTGTGGTTCAAGTGAGATCACGTACTTGTTAATGATAGCAACTATGGTATTATTGAAGGTTGGGTGTGATGTTTTTGTTCAAACAGTTGTGTAGTCGGAGATATAAATAACAGAATGTATATCTCTTTTTTATTGTGTTGTGTTAGATTAGTATAATTTATCTGAGGTAATTTGGTCAGGAAATGATCTTGTCTTGAAATTTGGGCCTTTGAAATGGTTTTCATGTAGACATTTTCAGTAACATAAGCTTATGTTGTTTTAATACTTTCAATAATTAGTATGTTTGTTTATTTTCATTATTTTATATTTAAAACATTCTGTTTCTCATAGACATGTCCTATTTGTGTGTCTCTTCCTTGGGGAGATCCTAGCCAGATTACTAGAAATTTCGTTAGTCATCTAAATCAAAGACATCAGTTTGATTATGGAGAATTTGTGGTAAGTGAAATTCCTTAAGCTTAAGAAAATACCCTGTAAATATTCAAGTTAAATTAACTTTTTCGGGGCACCTGGGTGGCTCAGTCGTTAAGCGTCTGCCTTTGGCTCAGGTCATGATCCCAGGGTCCTGGGATCGAGCCCCGCATCGGGCTCCCTGCTCAGCGGGAAGCCAGCTTCTCCCTCTCCCACTCCCCCTGCTTGTGTTCCTGCTCTCTCTGTGTCTCTCTCTATCAAATAAATCAAATCTTTAAAAAAAATCTTTATAAATTAACTTTTTCAATCTAGACTTGAGTTTTGAGACAAGCTATTGTATCATACTGGATGGTTATAGAGCAAGTTCGGTTGTTTTTATAATAATATAGGTGAACTTTGGTTTGTGGAAGTGGTAAAAGTTAAATTTACTGTTCACCTCCTGTTCTAGAGAGATAATTAATATAAGAGCAAACCCCCAGATTGACAAAATGATGATTTATATGAAAACTGCCTAGATTTAAGGGATAATTGTACCTGCTTAGAGAAGTAAAACTGGTACAGCAGATGAAGGAGAATGTATTTCTCATGTAGTATAAATTGCTTATTCTAATAGATTTCTCATATCTATATATGAGACCTATTCTTCTTATTTTTTTTTAAAGGTTTTATTTATTTGAGAGAGAGTGAATGAGAGAGCGAGAGAGATCATGAGGTGGGGAAGGGACAGAGGGAGAGGGAGAAGCAGGCTTCCCGCTGAACAGGGAGCCCTATGTGGGGCTCGCTCCCACAACTGCAGGATCATGACCGGAGGCGAAGGCAGATGCCCAACCGATTGAGCCACCCAGGCACCCTGAGACACATTCTTTTTAAAAATGAGGGAGCATAATTATTAAAGCCAGGTTGAGTAGATTCTGGTGTTACATGATGGCTTTAACAGGACATGAAGGAAGTTACATAAAAACAGATCCCTAAAGCAAAACATGGGGTTACTTTCTACCTCCCAAATGTGTCATGATAATTTTTTAAAGAAATTAGATGACTTTTTATTGTGAAATTACATTTTATTCAACTGCAGTGAATTAAAACCATATCTAATTCAATATTAATCCTGATAAAGAAAGGCTGATACTTATTTTCCAGTTTAGGTAAGCACAGGCATGTGCAATTCTGACAATGGCATGAACAGAATTTACATCTTTTCTCTGCTCTCCAGTGTTGAAATTATATCATTATTGATAATTTTTTTTTTTATTTTGTGGAATTTGCATTTTTAGTCATTGCTGTTTTAAAATAACAACTCAAACATATGTAAAATTTAGGTGTACTTTATGATTTTACCATTTTTATGAAATGCAGATTCTCAGATTCTCATTTTAAGGAAGTTTATTATGGAGAACTATGATTTGGAAAAACAAAAATATATTTTATGAACCACTTTTGATCTAATTGTCCAGTTGTTTTATTTTGCCACAGAAGAGTATGTAATTTTAATTATTTGAGATTGTCAAGTGGAAACCTATTTTAAAGCAAATCCATAGGACATAACTTAGAGCAAGTAAAATTAAATGAAGGAGAGTGGTGTAACTAAGATTGAGTGAGCTATAGTTTTTAGCTTCATGTTAGGATTAAGAAGCTGCTGTTCAGTTCTCTTAATTCAATAAATGCTTATTTTCTTTAAAATGAATTTATTTTTAGACATTTGACATTTCTTTTCTAGAGATGACAGAATTTATCAATTAAAATTGTGGGTAACCTTTTAACTGTACTTTTAATTAATGACCTCATCATAAAGCACTATAACTCAAATTTCATTCTCTGCTGATCCCATTTGTTGTTTATCACTTACACTTAAATAATTACAATTGAACTTAATTACTAAGGTTCAGGTATTTAAATCTTCTATTTTAAAGGATAGCATATATTGTAACATAAACCGTTTCAAGAGTGTGTAGTGAATTGGGCAAAGTATTGAGTAGTGGAATATGTCTTTCCTATTGACATGTTAATGTCATTGTTTTTAGAATCTTCAGCTAGATGAGGAAACCCAGTATCAAACTGCTGTTGAAGAATCTTTTCAAGTAAACATCTGAAGGCTATAGAAATCTCTGCATCTTTGTACCTGCAAGTGCCATCTTTAAGGGGAAAACTACATGAAGTCACCGTTTCAGTAACTTGATGTGTATATTAATAAAAGTAATTCAGTCTATTGATTTAGTTTTTTAATTAAAAAATAAAGGTGGGCCATCTAAAAACTTCATCTTCTTGATAAGTTAAAAAATGAAAGTTAGGACATTGTCTTTAAAAATATTGAAAGGATTATATTCATTGATGTAATGAACAAAAGGGATTCCATGTTGTACTTATCTTTTTTTATATTACACAGTCTTGAATTTTTCCTTATGTTGCTTTTGGAATTTGTTGCAGTTCCTCCCATTGACCTTCTGGTACACAGGTAACACACAGTAGCACATTCTGAAAGATGTGATTGATAGAAACCTACCAAATCTGAGCCAGTTACCAGAGTTGCAGAATGGAGACTTGAAGTGCTAAATGAAGCAATCCAAAGGAAACTTTTTTAATACAGATTCTAGCTGAAGAAATTCAACTATAAGAAAATTGTATTTATATAATGTTTAGTATTTTTGAAGACTAGTGAGATTTCTTTAATAATTATAACTCTTTAAAAAGTGAAAGTTCATTGTAAAGATATTTCCTTTTTGCCTTAGAAGGAAATACTAAGAGAAAAAGTTATTTCTTAGGTGGGCGGTTGGTAATTTCAAATCCTGTTTGTTTGGCTGACAAATTTGTAAGCCCAAAGTATGTTAAGCTGAATTACAGCTCTTTGGCCTCAAAATTTTCAATAGCCAGTATTTCTCTTTAACTAAGATAAAACTTTTATTAGAAACTTCCAGTTGGTGATACCATATTCTACATGTATATTTAAATGAGAGGTTTGGCTTCATCTCAGTTTAGAAATTCATTCAAAGCTAAAGATGTATATGTATATATGCATACACTTTTGTATGTGTATATATACACACGTATGCATGCAATTTGTCAGGTTATGTACAGAATTTCTATTAAGATTTTAAAAATGGACAAGCAATATGGGATTGAGTATCTGATTTGATTAAAATTTTATGTATCACCAAATTTTTTAAAAAGTAACAGCCAAATGCTAAGTGGTCTAGTTGGCTACTATCATACCTTAAAAGTTGAATTTACACACACACACATAATTACCTTGTTTATATGGTGCTCATTTGTTATTCTCAAAGATAATGCATGACTATGAAGTCATGAGGTAGATGCTACCAACCACTCTGTTTCACTACTTCTTAGTCAAAACTGGGTTTGTTCTTCGTATTTATTAATAAGAATCAGAAAATAATTTGTACTAGAAGGCCTAAATCAGCATAAAAGAGGAAGAGTGTATTAGCTGACATTCCATACTAATATGCATTGTTTATGCATTCTTTAACTAAAAGAACATAAAAGAAAATCTCAGAAGTAGTTTGCTGCTAATATATACATATATTGTATGAAAGGGTATATTTTGGTTTTGTTAAAACCCTTGTTGACTTTTCTACAGTGAACTTTTTTTTTAACTTGATTTAATAAAAATGTTAATTTTGCAAGTGGAGTTTTGTAAAAACCTTTTTCAGTCAAACAAAATGACTATGGTAGTAATAACAATCACCAAAAAAGCCATACATCTTGATGAACATATGCCTTTGTTCTGTCATTCGAAAGAGTGATGTTTACTATGTGCTTGAACATTTTCTCTGCAGTTACGTGAGTAACTGTAAGAATAGCTGTTTAATGAACTTTTAAAAAAAATTTTTTGACCATAGATTTTTCCAGTTTAAAGCAATAACTTTACTACTTTCTTTCAGAGTTAATACTTCCAGTATATCAAGTTTTAAACCATCCTGAGATTTGGGAACTTCTTTAAAGGAAAATTGTAGTAGAGATCATCTTGATGAAATTGTGTTTTGAAGTTTGTGGATTAGTTAAATATCAGTAATAGTCTTGTGTGTCTTTCCTATAAACTTTTCATAAGGAAAATATTGACTATTTGCTATTACCTGGGAACTCCTCAGTATGGAAATGTTTGTTTAAAATCTCACCTTTTGTCAGTGGATTAGGAATAGGGACAGGCTTTACAGATTTACAGTTTAAATTCATGAGAAAGTCCTTATTTTTAATATGCTTATAGCTGAGTCAGAATAAAGGAGGGAAACTATTGATTGCTGATACCTAAATTTCACAATACCACTTCTAGGAAAGCGATTTCCCTCAGCAAGTTACAGTTTATGTTGTTAAACAGAGTCTTATTTGAGATGTATTGCTTTATTTTTCAATTAAAAGTGGTTTTCTCCTACTTGTGTGTCTAATTAAAATTTTGTCTAGAGGGAAACATGATAGCATTTAGTTCTTGTAACTCACCTTGGAAGACATGGAGGAGATAATCCATTATTTTGCACTTGAAAAAGTGGATAGGAGAAAGCTACCACATGCTGATGCTATATGTTGGATTTAACTTTATAAACCTATTTTATCTTTATTTCAAATGTTAATTTATCAGGCTATTTCGTCAAGTGTTTAATGCAGCAAGATTTTCAAGTCCTGTTAGCAACCAGGCAGAAAGCCAGTTAACTGGTTAATAAACACTTTTATATGGAGAAGTTACCCTTAAGTAAGATACCAGGGTCGTAGAACATATTGCCAAATACAATGTCATATACCTTTTGGGTTGCTTAATAAGTATTAATTATGACCTTCATTGAATCAACTTTTATAGAAATCCATTAGGGCTGCTACCCAAAAGAATCAACCTTTTGAGGTGATGACATTTTATTTTAGCCTTTGTGACCCAGAAAACATACAAATACATGCAGTATAAAACTCATGATAGAAATATGAATAAAGTACTCAAACAATGGTACCACTTAGTGTCAATATAATTTTCTGATAATGCAATACAATTTTGAAAAAAAACGTGGAATGGAAAGGAGTTATGTTAAGAAATTAAAAGAATACAGGAGCCTCAAAAAAATGGGTATTACCACCTGCATTCCCCGCCCCCCCCCAATCTGACAGCAATTGTCCAATCCTGGGGCTGAGAGAGGTGACAGTTGCCACACTCCCACCCCTGAAATGAGAAAGATAAATGTGTGTATTCCATTATGTACTTAACTGGCAAACTTGTATTAAACTATACCGCACAGTTTCCTATGTTAATAGGAATTCCTGAGAGTATAATGGTGAAGGATATACCGTTACAGAATTCTAGATGAGCAGGGCACGGGAGTGAATGTCGATTAGACCTATCAGATGAATTATAGCCATTCTGTGGAGAGGAAGAAGGAACACATGAAATGTGAATGAAAGGAATTTCCTACCTGTCAATGTGGCAAAATAATGTTACGATAATGTGCACAAAGTGAACAATAGCCTGAGTAATCAGGGCTTCGATCAAGAAAAAACATTATTAGAATCCCATAAATCCCTTTACTTCTATTTGCAGTCATAACTCGTCACCACCACAAACTTTTAATACCACAGGTTGTTTTGCCTGCTTTTTATACTTTATAGAAAACGAAGCACACAGTAAAAATTCTATCTGGCTATTTTTGTTCAACATTGTTTTGAGGTTTTTATGTGTAGGTTTTAATTTAGTCAACAGCTACCCTACAGTAACTTGTCTTTTGTCCAGAACAGAAAAGCTAAACAGTAGCTTTTGTGAATTTGTGAATGTTAGATACATTGCAAGTGGTTCTTTTCATGTACGTTGGCGCTCGCAAGTGCCGATCTATGTAAAAACTGAAAACTGGCTCCGCCCCCCCCCCCCCTCCCCGCAAATAACTGGGGAAAGACAGGTGAAGAAAGGAGCCAGTGGCTTTCACAGCTCTTACCTGACCTTTTTCCTAAGCTGCATTGTTTATGCTTTTAAGATTTACCCTTTCAGCAACTTTCATATATGCAGTACAGTATTAATTATAATCACCATTCTGTACATTACATCCCCATGACTTACTCCTTTTATAACTGGGAGTTTGTACCATTTGATCACCTTCACCCATTTTTGCCCATCTCCATCCTCTGGCAACCACCAGTCTGTTCTCAATTTATGAGTTTGGTTTTTGTTTTTTAGATTCCACATACAAGTGAGGTCATACAGTATTTGTCTTTCTCTGACCTTATTTCACTTAGCATAATGCCCTCAACTTCTAACCATGTTGTTGCAAATGGCATGATTTCCTTCTTGTGGCTGAATAGTTGTGTGTGTGTGTGTGTGTAGACACTTAGGTTGTTCCATGTCTTGGCTATTATAAATGCTGCAATGAACATGGGAGTGCGGATATATCTTGATATAGATAGATCCTGATTTTATTTCCTTTGGATATATACCCAGAAATGGAATTGCTGGATCGTATGACGGTTCTATTTTTAATTTTTTGAGAAAACTCCATAATGTTTTTCGTAGTGGCTATACCAATTTACATTCCCACTAACAGTGCACAAGGGCTCCCTTTTCTCCACATCCTCGCCAACATGTACTTGTCTTCTTTAATTTTTTAAAAAGATTTTATTTATTTGAGAGAGAGAGCAGGGAGGGGGGAGGGTCAGAGGGAGAAGCAGACTCCCCGCTGAGCAGGGAGCCCGACGTGGGGCTGGATCCCAGGACTCCGGGATCATGACCTGAGCTGAAGGCAGACGTTTAATGGACGGAGCCACCCAGGCACCCCTGTTATGTGCATTGGGGCGCCTGGGTGGCTCAGATGGTTGAGCGACTGCCTTCGGCTCAGGTCATGATCCTGGGGTCCCAGGATCGAGTCCCGCATCGGGCTCCCTGCTCGGCAGGGAGTCTGCTTCTCCCTCTGACCCTCCTCCCTCTCATGCTCTCTGTCTCTGTCATTCTCTCTGTCTCAAAAAAAAAAAAAAAAAAAAAGAAACCATATTTTCATCAAAATTGTTCAAGGGTATATGAGCATTGATAGCAATTTAAATTAGTTATAACCTCTAAAATGTTTTTCATAATTAGGACCTTCTGTATGACTAGTGAATTTTCTCTTTTAGGTTTGTCTCGTCGCTACATACATATTTTGAATTTGAATTTTGGCATTCAACACATTAGCTATCCCTCCAAGCTGGATAAACAAGGCCTTCACCTTACTGCACATGAACAAAGCAGCCCAGGAGCAAATCATTAAAGACTGCTTTAGTCAGATTTCATCTATTAATATTGAGTACGGTTATCAAACCACTTATGAATATGCTTAAATATTCTAGTCTCCAGCTCTTGCATATAGTTCACAAGACTAACAACTCTTCATCTACCGGTCCATTAAATGTGTTAAAATATGAAATGTATTTAGTTCAATTTGACTTAGTGAATATACAGTGGGTCATTTAATTACTATTTTCTTTTCTAATTGTTTACAAGCCAGCTACTCTAGAATTTTGTCAAGCAACTTAATTCTCACTGGTTAATTTCTCTCTCTCTGGAAAACAGTTCTATCAGGAATGCTTAAAGGGGACTACATGTGGGATGTTCTATGGTCTTCAGTCGTGATAGGTGTATTATTTCAATAGAGCTGGAAGTTTTTGTTTCTTCCGTTTGTTATTTAGGTCTTGAATATTAGGAAGGACATTCTGATTCTGAAGAAGTATTTCTTGTACAAAATTTGGGAGCAGTTTGATCCAGATAGGGTTTCTTAGGTACTGAGTGGTGCTTATTGAGGACCTACAATATCATGAATATAACACTTTTCAGTGCAAACATGTCTAAATAGAAGATTCTATCTGCAGGCTTATTCCTTTTATTTCCTGATAAATGGCCCTGCTGCTGCTTATGTGATGTGGCCAAATACGATGTTAAGGAGGCAAGTTGATCTGAGGTTTGTGAAAGCTATAATACAGCAAAAGTTATATTTATTTTAAAGCAGTTTGAATTGGGTTTAAGACATCACATCATTTAATCCAGGGGTGGAAATACATGAAATCAATGGAGCTGTATCTTTGTTATTCTAAACCTAGGACTTACTGGGGGCACTTGACTGGCTCAGTCAGTGGCGCGTGTGACTCTTGATCTGGGGGTGGGAGTTTGAGCCCTGCGCTGGGCATAGAGATTACTTTTAAAAAGAAAATAAAATAAACCTGGGAATATTGGTTTACTTGTCTCTTGCCTTTATCATTGCTCAAGGATTATTTGCGGTAGTTCTATTATAACATCACAAATTTAAAAGTGACTAGTGTCATAGCCACCATAGATTGATATTCAACCCACCTTGAGAATATGACAGGGCTGCCCCCCATGGGCTGTATGCCTTAGGTTATCTGTGGAGCCAGGTCCAAAAATGAAAATCTTGAGGTGAAGCCAGAGGTCAACCCATGGATGACTAGGTCAAAAGCACTGAGCCAAGAGGGAAGACACAAACTACAATGAACTGGTTGGGGCATGGAGATGCTTCTAGTCAAAGAAGCAGACCCAGAGCAAGAAAAGAAGGAATGAAGCATGAGTATGCTGTGGTGTGAGTTAGGTTCAGGTAAACCTTAGCAGAAGGAGATCCTCTGAGCATAGGCACTCCTTTCATTCTTGTCATGCTACCTAGAGACTGGACATGAAGCTTTCATTGTGGGAGGCTCTCAGCCATTATCATGGGATTGTCATTTTTACACTGAGATGCAGTTTATCTGGAACTAGAGAGATGAATTCACACGAAGTAGCTATTTACTTGTACTCAGGTATCTTGAGCTTCCATTCTCCAGTAGTCATGTTTATGGTCAATATTTTCCTGAGTAGAAAAGATGGAAGTCAGATTTGTATCCCGAGAACCTTAATGTTGAAATGTCCCTTCTTTCCTGGATGGCAGAGATAGTACCTGTTTATGCGATAAAGGCTGAGTCCGGTCACTTCTCTTTTCTCACTGCAGACTTAATCCCTAATCAAGCATCTCATGTTTGTACGTCGGCGATCATATTTGTACAGGTTTCAGGTACCATCTTTGTTAATCTCAAATTTTCATCCACACCTCTCCTCTGAGCTCCGGACCGGTGTATCTGATATCTGTTAAGCGTCTCCGGTTTTGGGGTGCATAGGAATCGCCTCAAGTCCTTGTTAAAACACAGATTGCTGACCCCAACTTCGAAGTTACTGTATCAGAGGTCTGGATTAAGAATTAATTTGTAATTAATTTGTTTATACCCCTAACAGAACATTACAATTAATTTGTGTTAAGTCTCTTTCCCAACTAGACCAGTTATTTTCAACACTGCCTGCACTATAGGATCACCTGGAAAACTTTGGAAAAGCAACCATACCAGGTTCCATCTCCAGAGATTTGGATTTATTTGGTTTGGGTGAAGGCCTACATGATTCTAATATACTGCCAGTGATTCTCAGAATCACTGCACTGGGGATGCCTGGCTGGCACAGTCGGTTAAGCATATTGACTCTTGGTTTTGGTTCAGGCCCTGATCTCAGGGTCATAACATTGAGCCCTCTGTCAGGCTCCATGTGGAGTCTGCTTAAAACTTGCTGCCCGTCCCCCCCAACTCATACGCATGTGCTCTCTCTCTCTCTCTCTCAAATAAATAGATCGTAAAAAAAAAAAAATCACTGCAGCAGACCAGACTATGAAATTTTTGAGGGTGTGATTATGGTGCTCGCTTGGTATTGCCCAACTCTTAACACACAGTGGGCAATCAGTCCACGTGTGTTGAACTGTTTTGTGGCAGTAAGGAGAAATACCATGGGCTCTCCCTTTGCTGAGGGACTAAGATGTTGAGAGGGATGGAGACTTTAAGAAACTGGATTCATTTTAGATGCTTATTAAGATGCACGATCAATAAAAATTAACAGACAAAATCCAGCTCTTCCCGTAAGTGGCCTGAGGTGGTCTCTGAAAATGGCTTGCTATTCACTTGACCCAGAAAAGCCTATGAAATCATGCAAGCAAGAGGTTCAAATCTTCATGTCACTTTATTTTATTTTATTTTTTTTTAAAGATTTTATTTATTTATTTGACAGAGAAAGACACAGTGAGAGAGGGAACACAAGCAGGGGGAGTAGAAGAGGGAGAAGCAGGTTTCCTGCAGAGCAGGGAGCCCGATGCGGGGCTCGATCCCAGGACCCTGGGATCATGACCTGAGCCAAAGGCAGACGCTTAACGACTGAGCCACCCAGGCGCCCCCTTCATGTCACTTTACAAACACATGAGAGGCTGCCCAAGCCATCAAGGGCATGCATATCTGAAAGGCCACCAAGTATCTGAAGGGTGTCACTTTGCAGAAACGATGTGGGCCATGCCGTCGCTATAGCAGTGGAACTGGTAGGTGTGCCCAGGCCAAACAGTGGGGCTGGACACAGGGTCGGTGGTCCAAAAAGAGCACTGAATTGTTACTGCACGTGCTTAAAAGCGCAGAGAGTTCATGCTGAACTGAAGGGTTTAGATGTAGATTCTCTGGTCATTGAACACATCCAGGTAAACAAAGCCCCCAAGATGCGGTGTTGAGTTTACAGGGCTTGTGGCCAGATTAACCTACACATGCACTCTCCCTGCCGCACTGAGATGCTCCTGACTGAAGAGAGCAGATTGTTCCTAAACCAGACGAGGAGGTTGCACAGAAGAAAAAGGTATCCCAGAAGAAACCGAAGAAACACAAACCTACAGCCTGGGAGTAAATTTTGCAT
This sequence comes from Neomonachus schauinslandi, assembly GCF_002201575.2. Taxonomy (NCBI): domain Eukaryota; kingdom Metazoa; phylum Chordata; class Mammalia; order Carnivora; family Phocidae; genus Neomonachus; species Neomonachus schauinslandi. The sequence continues at coordinate 39,924,467 of NC_058416.1, read as the reverse complement.
AAAATAAATGCAAATAAAAATTTTAGGGAAGACTGGGTGGCTCAGTTAAGTGTCTGCCTTCTGCTCAGGTCATGATCCCAGGGTCCTGGGATCAAGTCTTGCACTGGGGGGAGGTGGTCCTTGCTTAGCGGGGAGCCTGCTTCTCCTTCTGCCTGCTGTTCCCCCTCCTTGTGCGTGCTCTCTCTGTCAAATAAATAAATAAAATCTCCAGACAATATCCAGAAAAACTATAGAAACCATTTCATTAAGAGATTTGAGAAAGACCCTGAAGGTTTAAAAAAGGAAAGATAAGGAATAAACAATGTATTCGGAGATGCTGAAGAAGAGAATCATGAAAGAAAAATAGTTTAAAAATACCACCCTTATGTTTATTAAATACTTATAATTTTAATGTACTTTGGGGCCCATTGTTTTGCTTGAGATTCAGAATGAGGGCAAATATCATTCCCATTTTACAGATGAGGAATCTGAGTCATGGTAGATGAGGTTGGGTGACGGTCCAGGTGACAGCAGGCAGAGCTAGGACTAGAACCTAGTCCTTAGTTCTTAATCCAATGCTCTTTCCAACACACTGGCTGTCTAGAAAGGATGAATCAATCACTCGAGTTTGATTGTCTAGCAGAAGACCCTTATTCCACTTCCATTTATTCCATTTATTCCATATTCCCTTTCTTCTACATGTCTGGGTCTCCCCTCCTAGGAGACCTTCTTCTGGATCCGGGTCTCTGGAGTTATCTATCAGCTACCAAGGCCCTAAGTGATATATTTTTACATGCCTTCTCTGTAATTATCTCCCAGGACTGAGACTCGGGGCTTTATTGTACTCATTTGTTCAGTAAACGATTTATATTTATGAGTGATTCGTGTATGCCAGGATCTGTCCTGCATGCTGGCAGACAGTCAGGAGCAGAAAGACACAGTCCTGCCCCTATGACGTTTTAGAACAGCAGGTGAGAGACAAACTTTAAATATTGACACACACGAGTCCCACATTGCAACTGTGATAAGTTCTACCAGGAAGAGGGTCAACCTCGCAGGGTCTGATTATGTCCCAGAGGTCCTAGAAAAGATCCCAGTTCAAACCAGTTCTGAAGAAATAGGTATTAACTAGATAAAAACAGGGGTAAAGAGCTACACTAGTTCTTCCAGTCTTTTCCAGCATTGCCAACTCCTTTCAAACTTCAAAAAGTTTCTCAGACCTCCCCACGTGATGAGTGGCAGATTTTTATGATTGATGAAATATCCAGTGCGATTAATCCAGCAACGACACTAAATGGATTTATAATGCATGAATCACTCAACACTTACATACATTTGAACCGTATTTCTTATTTTCGTGGGATATTAATTACTGACTATATTATATAGACAACACTTGCTACCGTGTGCGGCCTCCTTATATTCTCCAAGGCTTTCAGGATTGGTGCCCGTGGGTTGTCCTTCCCTGAGCTAATCTGTGGGCATCGACTACTGGACAAAGAGAGAGCAAGTCCTTTCTCTTCTCTCTCCTACCCTCCCCCACTAGGTACCAGAAATGTATTTTCCAGTAACTTCTTGCAGACATCAGTCGCAGCCAGCTTCCAGTCCAGTTTCAGGGGGTGGGTGGTTGTTGCTTGAGACCCAGTAATTTTGAAATGGGAAAATTATATTAAAGAGAGACAAAACAAGCGCTGGGTAGTGCAGTGTTTGGTCAAACTATACAGATCTCGGGAATCCGCTATGGTTCAGCGTAAGATTTCGCTAGAGAAAAGGGGAGAGGGGCAGTTCTCCTAAGAATGTTTAAACCAGCCTGTTCAAAGCAAGATTCTGGGGTGCTACTCGGGCTGTCAAAACTCTGGGAATGAAGTCCCGGGGTGGTGCTGTGGGAGCTGTCCCTGCAAACACTGCTGCCCTTCCTTCCCTCGGCCGGGACTGTCTAACCTCTCCCCACCTTCTTGACCTCCTGGCTTACCCTCAGCCGGGGTTCTTCTGGGAAGGCATCCCTGACCCCTTTAGGAGTCCAGTGCTCCTTCCCAGCCCCCAGTGTAGGGGATTGCATTCCAGCGACTGCCCTTAACCCCGAGAGCGTCTCTTCTCAAGGCTGGGAGCTCAAGGAGCGGCTCCGAGGCGTCCCGCAAACACCTGCGAAAGGAATTTGTCGTTGCTTGTGGGACGCCGCCAATTTAAAATAAAGATTACGCGGCAAGTGGGGATAGGAGAAAACGAGACTCATGTGTAGACTCCAAAGTCGTGTGCAACCCTGCCGGGAGTTTAAGCTCTTGGGACAGTTGTTATCCTGAAGGATACAAAGTATTATGATGCATGTTCATGATTCTGTGACAGGAAAACTGGCAGCTCTGGGGGAAGGAAGTACATATTTCTGCTTTTTAATCTGTCACATAAGTAACACATTGCTCCTAAATGCCAGGTGGAGTTCGCTGTAGTGATGAAAACCAGAAGGGACGAGGCTCGGCATGCGATTAGGAGTGCGGGCGAAGGCCGGCGGACGCACGTTCATGGAACAGCCGCAAGGTGGCAGCTTCGAACCGGGACATTCCGGATCGAAGGCTCGCCCACCGAGCACCTTGCAACACTCTCCCCAGGGGAGAACCGAGGGCAGGTATGGTGGAGCAATTCAGAAGGGGAAGAGAGAAAGAGATTGTAGTACTTACTGCGTATATAATTTTGTTTTTTAATATATGATTTTGTTCATAATTTTATTTTTTTTTAAAGATTTTATTTATTTACTTGAGAGAGAGAGACACAGCGAGAGAGGGAACACAAGCAGGGGGAGTGGGAGAGGGGGAAGCAGGCTTGCTGCGGAGCAGGGAGCCCGATGTGGGGCTCGATCCCAGGACCCTGGGATCATGACCTGAGCCCAAGGCAGACGCTTAACGACTGAGCCACCCAGGCGCCCCAATTTTGTTTATAATTTTATAAAATTTTGTTTCCCCTAGAATCAAAGCCCGGCCCACACGTACACACCCAGACACAGAAAGTCTCACAAATGCACACTGAACCCGCCTCATTCTCGGGAAGCCCCACAGTGAGTCTGAGATGTTCATGCCTGACTTGGCTGTCCTCAGGCGGCCCTCACTTCCTTTGACCATGTACGCATGCTTTCGTAGACCATTTAAAGACTTCCTGAGGGTAATTGTGCTTTTATTTGATTTTCACCTAATGTATTCACTTTTTTTCTTTTTTTACTTTTACAAACTGTTTATTTTTCCGTCAACCTTTTCCATTTCTATTTCCATTTTGTTTGCCTTTGTGGAAGAGCAGCTTAAGACCACTCAGTGGTTGTTCCTACCCATTCAGTGGCCTGAGCAGTGGGAGCTGCAGACCAGTCTTCAGTGGCCGGCTGGGCGCTCCAGTCTTCAGGAGGGATCTGCTGAATAGGCACCAAGGGCACCTGCACGCCTTCAGACCAGACTGCGACTTCAGGCTGAGTAGCAGTGAACTCAGGAGCTGGAGCTGTCCCTTCACCTCAAATTCCTCCTTGGTCACAGCCTTCTCAGCAGCGGCCTGCTCTTCCTTTTCAATCTCTTCAGGCTCTCTGTAGAAGCAGAGATCAGGCATGACCTCCTCTAGCTGTTCACGGGAAATGGTGCCACGCATGCGCAGAACTTCCCTGGCCAGCATCCACCACATCAGCCCCAGTGAGTGAGCTCCCTTGTTGTTGCAAGGGATGGCGATGTCCACATAGTGCAGAGGAGAGTCTGTGTTGCACAGAGCAATGGTAGGCGGGTTAACATAGGACGCCTCTGTAAGGGGCTGGTGGTCAGCCCTGGGATCAGGAACCACCAGAAGTCTCGGCTCCCGGAAGGCTGCCTGGATCTGGTTAGTGAAGGTTCCAGGAGTGAAGCGGCCGGCAATAGGAGTGGCTCCGGTAGCAGCAGCAAATTTCAGCACAGCTCGCTGGCCACTATTCCTGGACGATGTGACACTAACATCAGCTGGGTTTTCAATGGCAACAATGGCATGAGTTGCCAGCAGAAGCTTCTCCCAGGTTCTCTTCAGATTTATGATGTAGATACCATCACTTTTCCTTTTGTAGATGTACCCTTCCATTTGAAAGTCAAGGTTGGTGCCACCTAAATGGGTTCCTGCTGCAAGGGATTTGAGGACATCCTTCTCCTTCATTTGCAGGAGATCAAGGGCTCTGGACATTGTGAAAGTTTCCCTTTAAGTTACGACGGGAACGCAAAACAACGCTGTATGGACCCTTCCCTGGGTAGCTCGGAAAGTAGTGTATTCACTTTTGAACTTAACCCTCTTACAATAAGTTACTCTACCCTGCTTATGAAAATATGCTTTTATAAATGTGTATATAGATTATATATAACTATATCTTGTGAGTTATAAAAATGTATGACATACACTGATGAATCAGGGAACCAGTGTTTTCCATCCTTCCTTGCATGCAGTAGATGCTCAGTGTATGTTTACTGAACTGAAGAGAAACAGAGATAAAGCGTCCAGGGAAAGGAAGGTGCAGACTTAGCAGTTGAGCAAAAATTCAACGCCGTGTAGAGGTCATAGAGGGTCATAGTGTAGAGCATCATACACTATTCAACATAGTGTAGACGGGTAAAGAGCAACAAGAGAAAAAGAGAATGCTCACTTCTCTGCCTCTTCTCAGAGCAAACCTACCACATCCAGGGGTCCAGGAGACTCAGGATCTCCTCCTCAGTGTTGATCCAAACTGACACCATGTCCACATGTCCTTCTAGTGATTTGAACACTAGTTCTTCTAAGATGACTATGAAACTTTTATGAAAATAATCCCATGAAGCTGATTACTAGGAGGCAAAGTTTTGAGGGCAAACATGTAGTTTGAACTCCTATTTCCAGTCCTGTGCACAGCGTAGGTACTTAATAAAGACTGATTACAAACCCAACCTGCCCAAAAGGAAGTTGAAAAAATAAGCACTGAACCACATGAATATAGGGAATTCCTGGAGTAATTAAAAGGAAATGTTATTTATAGTAAACCATTTGTATACTACTTAAAACATAGCTTTTGTTAAGTATCTAACAAATCAAAATTATGTTTTAGCAAAATCACCTTTCCTCAGACACACGTGCTAGGCTAAAAACAATGCCTATAGACAGGGCAAAGGTTACTATATTATCCTGCCTTCAAGGAACTTGTAACTTAGTGGGAAAAGATTACATGTCCATAAAAACATGTTGAATGAAGAATGGCAAAAATAAATGCTGTAGAATCCCAGAGGAGGGAGAGATCACTTTTTGATGTTGAAACAGAGGAGACTGCCGTTGACATGGACTTTGGAACACGAATCACACCTAGATAATACGGGGCAAGGGTGGAGGGCATTCTTGGAGCAGAGGGCCAGGAACAGGCTCAGGAAGGTGTTCAGAGTGGACAGAAGTTCATGGAGGGTGTGGCAGGAGATAAGGCAGAGATGCAGAAGGGACAGAGCTGAGGACTCCCAAGGGGCCAAGCCAACCGTCTGTTCTTTACCCCAGAGGCACTAAAGGTCTTTGAAGAGGGTAGTGACTTGGTGGAGGCTGAACTTCTGAGATTATACAGTGTACGTTGGTTTGGGTATGATGAGAGATTTAGATGGTGTTTTATTTTGGCTTTTGTCTGTCTTTTAAAGATTTATTTATTATTTGAGAGAGAGAAAAAGCACACAAGAAGCAGGAGCAGGGGGAGAGGGAGAGAGAATCTCAAGCAGGCTCTGCCCTGAGTGCAGAGCCCAACCTGGGGCTGGATTCCAGGACCTTGAGATCATGACCGGGGACAAAACCAAGAGTCAAATGCTTAACTGACTGGGCTGCCCGGGCACCCCTTATTTTATTTTTAAAAATTATCCAAACAATCCGTAGCTACTGTGTGTATATAAATGTTCAAACGTATTACAGCCAGTAGATTTATCACACAAATATAACTGGATCACAAAATAAATACGAGAATCACATGCTATTTTAAACACAGTATTTTTAAATTCAGATGTTACTGGGGAATGGATGATAAATGAAGAGGAACAATGGCCATGGCTTTATTTGGAAGTCCCAATCCAAACCCTACCTAGAGCACTGAGAGCAGAGTCTTAGTGTTGAAAGGGGCTCTCTGTGGCCAGCAATAGGCGCACTGCAGGTGGGAATGCAAACTGGGTGGAGCCACTGAGGAAGACAGTTTGGAGGTTCCTCAAAAAATTAAAAATAGAACTACCCTAGGATCCAGTAATTCCACTGCTGGATATTTACCCAAAGAATAAAAAAATGTTGATTTGAAAAGATATATGCACCCCTATGTTTACTGCAGCATTATTTACAATAGTCAAGATATGGAAGCAGCCCAAGTGTCCATCAATAGATGAATGGATAAAGAACACTATTCAGCCATAAAAAGGAATGAGTCCTTGCCATTTGCAACAACATGGATGGATCTAGAGAGTATAAAGCTAAGTGAAATAAATCAGTCAGAGAAAGAAAATACCATATGAATTTACTCATATATGGTATTTAAGAAACAAACAAAGAAGAGACAAACCAAGAAACAGACTCTTAACTATAGAGAACACACTGATGGTTACCAGAGGGGAGGTGGGTGAGGGATGGGTGAAATAGATGAAGGGGATTAAGAGTACACTTACAGTTATGATCACTGAGTAATGTATAGAATTGCTGAATCACTATATTGTACACCTGAAATGAATATAACACTTATGTTAATTATACTGGAATTAAAAAAAAAAAAAGAATGACCAAATGGGGCGCCTGGGTGGCTCAGTTGGTTAAGCGTCCCACTCTTGGTTTCAGCTCAGGTCATGATCTCAGGGTCATGAGATCGAGCCCTACATTGGGTTCTGTGCTCAACGTGGAGTCTGCTTGAGATTCTTTTCCCCTTCCTCTCCCTCACCCTCTGCTCCTCCCCTGGCTCATGTGTGCTCTCTCTCTCTCTCAAATAAATAAATACAATCTTTTTTTTTTTTTTAAAGAATGACCAAAAGAAAAATACCTGCTGCAGTGTCATAGTATGGGAAAGGATTTCAAGATATCATCTAATGTAGTTTAATCAATTAGATGTAGTTCATCTAATATAATGTCAACCAATTCGTTGGGCACATATAATATAATGCATGTTTGGATTTGATATTGTGAAAGTCCTGAGGAATGGCCCTTGGCTCAAGCTGGATCAGAGAGAATTCCCTGGAGGTGATGATGCCAAAGCTGAGAGTTGAAGGGTAATCAGACATCAGCATGGTGGTACTCAACAGTTTGGGGGTGTAGTTTTGGGGAGCATTATTCAGGAACACCATAAATGCTGGTATAATTGGGATATAAAGTACCAGGTTGGAAGGGGCAGGAGATGTAGCTGAAGATGTAAACATAGCACAGAAGGCCTGAGTGCCGTGCTGTATAGATTGGACCACAGAAGTGTTTACTCCAGAAAGTGACATAGTATTTGCATTTTGGACAGATCACTCTGTACATGTGGAAGAGAGATTCATAGGGGGCCATGCTGACAGAAAGGATCAGTTAGGAGGCCAAAGTCCAGAAGAAAGAGATGCCTGAGGGAGTGAAAGGGTACAGTAGGAAGGATGATAGAGGACAGAAGGGAGGAAAGAAAGGGTTTCCAAAATGTTGAGGAGGGCATATGAGGAAGAGGAAGAAATTCAGACAACCAGCATTCTGGTTGATGTGCCCAGGTGGAAGGAGCCCTTAACTGTGACAAGCTTGTAGAAGATGGAGTTGCCCAGAGAAGACCAAAGTGAGTTGAGTTCTAGACCTGTTGGTTTTGAAAGCTGTCCAGCAAGACTTGGATCTTGAATCTGAAGCTTACGGAGAGGAGGTCAGTGAAACTGTGGCAACAGATTAGATCAGCAAGGCTGATGTGTAATGATATTTAATAGCTGTTACAGTCACTACCCACTTTCTGGGAGTTCGTATGTATTAACTTACTTAATTCTCCCAACAATCCATTCAATTGATACTTTTACCCCGTTTATGTAGAAATGAGAAATTAGGAATAATAAAGAGGACTTCTATAACCTCCCCACGAATATACCTACCTGCCTCATGTACTTGGTCTGCTGGCCTCAAGTATTTGGTCTACTGTGGACGAAAGTCACTCTTCTCAGAGCACAATCCCTCCACTTAAGTACTAGATCTCATCCCTGCTCACTGTGGACACTGTTTCAACAATTTCCCCCTCTCTCCATTCATCACAAAAAATTCCCCTCTCCACTAGAGCATTCTTGCCAGCCTACAAACATACAATGATTTCTCCCAGTTCAAAGAAAGACCAAAACTCTCTCTTGATACCCATCCTGCTTTCTTGTTCATGTTCCATTCTTATTCTTCCTTTTACATCTCAGAAGAGTTGCTTCTATGCATTGTCTCTAACTTCTCTATTTCATCCTTATTTGAACTCACTCCATGTAGCTTTATTGCTTCCAGTCTGCCAAAATTGTTCTTAGCAAGTGGCCAAAGATCTCCATTTGGCTAAATCCAAGGATCAGCTCTCAGCTCTCATCTTTCGTGACCTATCTGCTGTGTCTGACTCAACTGACCACTCCCTCTTTCTTCTTGTTACTTGCTTTGGAGGCTACCTCAGTCTCTTTGATCTTCTCTTACCTCTCTGGTCACTCCTTCTTAGCATCTTTTGCTCATTCCTCATCTCCCTGAGCACTTAGCAGGTAGGGTCTCAGCACACAGTCCTTGCAGCTCTTCTCTCTTCTACTTTACACCTTGGTGGTTTCATCCAGTCTCATGGTGTTAAACACCCTCTGTATGTTGCTAATCCCAGATTTATACCTTTAGCCTATACCCGTTCCCTAAATTTTATATTCATAGATCCAACTGTCATCTTCAATTTGATGTCTAAAGGAAAACTCAAACTCAGCTTGTCCAAACTGAACTCTTGATCTCCCTCTTCCCACCCAAGCTTGGTTGTCTTTCAGTTTTTGCAGTTTTAGTTAATAGCATCTCTAATGTTCTGGTTGCTCAGCCCAAGAACCTGGACTCATCCTTGATTCTTCCTTTTCTCCCATATCCCATATCCACTCCAAATTCTGTTGACTCTACCTTCAAAAGATGACCAGGATCCCACTTCTTTGTTCCATTCCCACTGGTACTTCCCTGGTCTAAGCTGTCATCTGCTCCCTGTTGATTTTTGCAATAACCTTTTAATAATCCACCTTTGCTGATCTTTCAGGCTATTCCCGATATAGCAGCCAGAATGATCCTGCTAAGGCTGATTTGATCTTGTGATTCCCTTGCTCAAAATCATCCAGTAGATACTTATACCACACAGAGTATAAGCCGAGGTCTTGGCAAAGTCTTACAAGCCCTGTCCTTGCCACACACATACACACACACACACACACACACACACACAAATACCTTCTTGACCTCTCCTCTTTCTACTCTCTCCCCCACTCATGCCCATCACACTGTCATCCCTGCTGTTTTTTGAACATATCAGCTGTGACTTCAACTCAGGGTCTTCCATTTGCTATCCCCTCTGCCTGGAACTTTCTTCCCATAACAATCTCCAAAGCTTGCTCCCTCACTTCTTTCAGATTACTATGTAAATGTCACTTTCTTAGTAGGTCCTTACACAAAAATCCTATTAAAAATTGCCACTAACAGTCTTTATTCTCTTTCCTAAGCATGGTGTGTTTGTATTGTCAATTGGGCTGGGCTTCCCAGAGCGTCTTCCCTATGGAGTTCTCAGGCTGATGGGCCACAGAAACATTTTGCATGACATTTGGAAGACAGAAGTGAAGGAATGGCCATACTGATTCTGCACTTAGAGGACTGGTACGGTGTGCAAAATGTAGCCAGCTACAGTGTGCCTTACCTGCTGGCTCACCTGGTTGGCTCCTGGCTGTGGCTGGACCCACAACTCTTATAGCTGGAGCCTCCTATAGTGTCTCAGACGCCTCGGTCAAGGATGTGTTTAGCTTCATGATGAAGGCTGCTGGCTTCTCCTGTAGGACTTCCCCACATCCTTGAAAACAGACGCTTGGAGATGAAGAGAGATCGATGAGAATTCTAGTCCATGCTCCTGGTTTCATCTTGCTTCCCTCACTGCACATTCCTCTTCCCTTGCTGGCTGCCTGCTGTGCTGACCTCAGGCACCAGAGCCAGACATGGAAGCAACGAAAGTTCCCAGAATTGCATAAAGTCAAATTCCTATAATAAATCCATGTGCGTGCGTGCATGCGTGCGTGCATGTGTGTGTGTGCATGTTTTATGCTGGGAAATGTTGAACAACTAGCTTTCCAGAAAAAAAAAAGAAAACCCAATCAGTAGCATTTGCCAATTTCCTTGGTATAAATATTCCACTCTGACCATTTTACGCTACTGATGTGATATCGCTAAATGGGGACTGGGGAAGAGCTGCTAGCAATGAGCTGTCTCAGGCCAGCGCTCAGCAGCTCCTGCGCACCACTGGGAGTATGTCTTAGTGGTTTCGCTTCTCTGCATCTTGTCTAATAGACCTATTTAAATTTTTTCTGTAGCTCTCTACACCTTCTACCTTGCTACATATTTTAGTCTTCTGCCTCCTACCTCGGAATGTAAGCTCTTTCAGGGCAGGGAGTTTTGCCTGTTTTGTTCACTGCTGTCTCTTTGGTTCTCAGAACAGGTGCTGCACTCGATAGCTGTCTGTGTGTATTTATTGGAGGGGGAGGGAATGAATGAAGGAATGTCGTGTGGAAGGACTTACAGGGCAATAATAGAACCGGATGTGTGGCAGACCAAGAACCTGAGATCATTGTCAAGGTGTCACTTGGTTTGATTGAGTTCAACAAATATTTGTGGATGCGTACCATCTGCCGGATATTTTGCTGTTGGGGCACATACAGAGAGTAAGGCCTGGTTGCTAATCTGGAGGAATTTAGAGGGGCTGGAAAAGAAGGGAGAGAACTCACTGTCAGGGGAACCGGGGACATTGATGAGGAAATAGGGGCGCCTGGGTGGCTCAGTCGTTAAGCGTCTGCCTTCAGTTCAGATCATGATCCCAGGGTCCTGGGATCGAGCCCCACATCGGGCTCCCTGCTCGGCGGGGAAGCCTGCCTCCCCCTCTCCCACTCCCCCGGCTTGTGGTCCTGCTCTCGCTTTCTCTCTCTGTCAAATAAATAAATAAAATCTTAAAAAAAAAAATGAGGCAATAGTCAACGGTGCCCAAGGCAGCACAATGGACCAGGAAGACAGTGATCAAAAACTATCCTCTGAATGGAGCAATTAGGAAAGGTACAAGGACTTTCCTTTGAGAAGCACCCCCGGTATCTCCTTTCTCTGGAGGTTATAGTCCCAAAGCTCTTTGGCCATGTTCCTCTGCAGCCATGTGATAGAATTAGGGTTTCCAGCCAGCCAGCCCTTCTGGCGTGGACTCTTCGAAGACAGGACTGCACCCCGGGGCTCAGGCAGGTGCTTAGCATGTGTAGGGACACAGCACGCGTTTGATGAAAAATGAAATTACAAGGAGATTAAAAAAATTTTTAGACATCCCAGCTATTTATCTCAGGCTTTTCTTAGAGTTATTTCCTCTTAGCATTTTCTGTGGAAACTTAACCGAAACTGGACTGTTAATAATCCTAATTTTGTCCTTCAGTTCTCTAAAATGGAAACCCACTTTTGGGATCAGAAAGAAATATTAAGTGGTATTTTATAAAGAGACAAGTCACATTTGGGATTCATAGTAAGTGGATTTGCAGCCCAATTTTTGAGTCAGGAAGTAGCACTGTCAATTGACTGATAACTGGACCAGGCTACTGTCCTCTGTTCATGTTCCTAAAAGGTGTTGTTTTATAGGATCTCGAAGTTTGAAACTTCGGCTTCCTATCCATCACTCACTAAATTCTTCCCGCTGGTTTCAGAAACATGTTGTCTGGCCAGAGATTCCGCCCTTGACCACCCCTCATATGACTGGTACCCCTTGGTTGCTCTAGGCCTCCTTCCTTTCAGTTATATGCTTCCTGAGGGCGCATACCACTTCCTCACGTGGCGTTCTAGAACATGTCTGACACTTGTCTTGTCTCCCAAGAGAACGTGAGGGCCATGAGGGCAAGACTTCATCTGTTTAGTTCACTGCTTGACCCCCAGCACTGAGAATAACACTGGTGTAAAATAGGGACAGGAAAGCTGTGGACTGGGTAGTTATGAGCCTTCTGGAGCAGCAAGCAGATTTGTCCTTTTTATGGGCATTTTTTTTTTTTTTTTAGAAAGAATTTCCAGAAATGGATAAAGACGAGAACATAAGGGCTGATACTAAGACTGTGTGGTACATGACATAACAGCCTCATCCTTCTCTACATAGATGGACAGATGGCTCTCCCACGGGTCCCCTGACCCTCCCCTTCCAGCTCTTTCCAGTTTGCCCCTCTTCCCACCATTACTCCAGCCTTGCTGCCAACATGCCCTCGTCTTTCTCTCTCCTTAAGACCTTTGTTAGAACCTCCTGCTCCCTTAAGTCACTCCCTAACCTTTCTCCCTTTTCTCACGTTCCACATTCTCAAACATGAGGATTGTGCTGACGACTTCCCTCTTTTTTCCATCCATTCCTTTCTCAAACATTTATGATCTGGCTCCCATTCCTAAATATTTCTGGAAACTTCTCCTTATGCAACTATATCTTAACCTTTTTGAATCTATCCTCTACATAGAAAGCAGAGTAGTCTATCTAAAATGAAAACCTGAGGGGCACCTGGGTGGCTCAGTCGTTAAGTGTCTGCCTTCGGCTCAGGTCATGATCCCAGGGTCCTGGGATCGAGCCCCGCATCAAGTTCCCTGCTCCGCGGGAAGCCTGCTTCTCCGTCTCCCGCTCCCCCTGCTTGTGTTCCCTCTCTCACAGTCTCTCTGTCAAATAAATAAATAAAATCTTAAAAAAAAAAAATGAAAACCTGATCATGACAATTTCCTGCTTAAAAGCTGCCCAGGCTTTCCATCCACTTGAAGACCAAGTTCAAGCCTGTTTTTCATGAGACCTCTGCTCGGACATGGCTGGTTCCTACCGCTCTGCTCTGCTCAGCTCACCATTCTCTGTTGGGCATTAAGCTTTCCATCTGGACCCACAGTTTTATCCTTGCTTGCACTGTAATTCCCCTGCTCTGGCTGCCTTCCATCTAAAATATCAGAGCTCTCTCCCTCCCTAACCCCAACGAGCTAATTCCAGCTGATGCTTTAATAATTAAAAAAAAATTTTTTTTCAGTTAGTAGAGAGTGGGACTCTTGATCTTGGAGTTGTGGGTTCGAGCACCATATCGAGTGTAGGGATTACTTAAAAATACAATCTTAAAAAAAATAAGAATAAATTTTTTGAGCAACTGTATCAAATTGTCTCAATACCATTTACTGATATCCATCATTCGTCCACTGATTTTAAATGTCACATTCAGCATATTCTTAAACTTGGATCTGGTTTGGGGATTTAATTTTTTTGCTACTCTATTCCTGTTTTTATTATTATAAATTTCAAATGACTTTTAATATCTAACATTAGGGAAAGCACGCCTTTCTACTTTCTTCCTGCATCGCCTCTGACACCGATCCCCTTCTCCCAATTCATTTTCAAAATTTTCTTGGGGCGCCTGGGCAGCTCAGTTGGTTAAGTGTCTGCCTTCGGCTCAAGTCATGATCCCAAGGTCCTGGGATCGAGTCCCCACATCGGGCTCCTTGCTCAACGGGGAGTCTGCTTGTCCCTCTGCCCCTACCCCCTGCTTATGCTCTCTCTCTCTCTCTCTCAAATAATAAATAAAATCTTTAAAACAATCTTTTTTCTTGACTATTTTCAGATACTTATTTTCCTAGTTGAGCTTAAGAATATTTTTTTTTTCAGTTTCTCCATTTCAGAAAACAGGATTTAGATTGAAATTGTACTGCAACTATCAATCATTTTAGAAAGTATTTTTGGGGTGTTATTATAAAGTCAGGAAGAGGAAATAGAAGAGGAGACAGCAACTGTTCAGCTGTAATTCTCATAGTCTCCGCCCATCACTAATTTGTTCTATACTTTGGTTTTTGATATGGTGCAATTGTTGATAAAATGGTTTCTTGTCAGGAAAAATTATCTAAGACTTGGGACTTGGCTAAAGAAACTATGGGGTTATCTTTCGGTGGAGTGCTGGGCACTGTCAAGAGAACACTAACTGATTTTTGTAGGGTGTGTATACCTTTGATTGTCTCCTATTAACTGAGGCAAAATTCAAGGGGCAGGAAACTGGTAGTCATGCAAATGATTCTTGTCAATAGATGCACAAATGCTTCTGTCCGGTAGAGTTATAATTGACTTCTGCCCTGTAGAAAGAGAACCCTAGGGGCGCCTGGGTGGCTCAGTCGGTTAAGCATCGCCCTTCGGCTGGGGTCATGATCCCAGAGTCCTGGGATCGAGCCCCGCATCGGGCTCCTTGCTCAGCGGGGAGCCTGCTTCTCCCTCTGCCTGCCCCTCCCCCTGCTTGTGCTCTCTCTCTCTCATTCTGACAAATAAATAAATAAAATCTTAAAAAAAAGATAGCCCCAGTAGTATACATCATTTTCTTATGTAAGGTTAATCAGTTTCCCAACTATTAGCAATATTTATTTCAGCATTCCTGATTGCCTCTATAAATGACTGTCCCTCAAATCTTCTTGAAACTGGTTCTTAGTAATTAAGTGTATTGATACTTTAGTAATTAATTGAATAAAATCTCAAACATGTGTGCATTTGTATTTGTGTGTCAGTCATAATTTTACTTTCTTGAAACTTATACTTTAGCAGTATTGTGCCTTAACGGACAATGGGGGAAATGTAATTAAAGCAGAATTCTTTTGCCTATAATCTTTAAAGGAATTAATCTATATAGATCATATATGACTATAAAGCAATTCCACTCTGCAGAAGCCAGCAATCTTAAATATCTTAAACCCAGGAAAGATCATACTGCCCAACCCCTTACCTTAAAATAAAAACAATACTGTTAAAGACAAATTTTCAGACAATTTAGTCATGAGCAGATATCAAAGTTTTTGGCATTCTTTCAGGCATTTAGGAGGCTAATTCAAAGATTTATTCTTGGTGGGGGTATTTTATAGAAAAAGAGAACATTTTTATCATCCTCATAGATCAGATACATCAGTTAAAAAAATTTGGTAAAAAGGCACCTGATATTCCAATGGATGGATGAAAAACTCTAGATTCCCCAGACAAATCTTAGTCCTACTAATCTTCATCAGCAAATGGCCTGTGCATTTTATTAAGAGTGCTAACTTTTTCCCAGGAGGAAGTTTTTCCCAAGTCTAGGTTTGGGACAATTTTTTGTTTACACTCTTCTTACAGTGAAGCATAAGAAAGTACACTAAAGTTCTGAATTTTCCTTGACTTCTTTAGTGCTTTCAAATAAACAGCAAATTTTCAGTCCTTTTTGAATGTTTTTCTTCTTTTTTATGGCCCTGAGCAAATATTTAGTCCAGCTGACTACAAGGTCCACAGTTAAACACAAAAGCCCTTTTATTGCACCCAGGTTTCGATTCCTCTCTTCAGAGTTGAATCTTACTGGCTTCTTCTTGTGTATTTCTTACAGATGTCCTGGGTACAAACAAGCAGACCTGTCTACAACCGTGATTATCTTTCTCCTTTTCATCTCTAGAGATGGCCCCTCCAACCTGACCACCTACCACAGATGAATGTGCAATGATATCCAGATGGAGGAAGAAGAGCTAGGACAATTTCTCCTCCGAGTGACTTGTCACTATTCAGGGTGACAAAGGGCTTGTCCAGTGCCTTTTCAGGAAGCCAGACAGAGCATTTCTGATGGAAAGAGGAAAAGCCAAGAGACACGACCCAGAGGAATTCCAACTTGTGGAGGGCCAGGCTGTCTCTGTTAGAGGATCAGAGAGCTGGACAGAGGAGAGCCCAGCTGAGGTCCCAGTGAACCTGAAATGGCTGTTTGCAAAACCCTGAAGGAGTTCATGAGTGCCGGGACTTATTTGCACGAGGCCCTGCGTTTGATTCCCAGGCATCTCCACCAAAACAAATACAAATGGAGGGAACTCTCTTACCTTTCTGAGAAGGTGAGGTGCCAGGGCAGGGGAATGAGGCCAACAGTGAGGGGTGAGGAAGAGTGGAGGGATGATTGGAAAGCCTTGCGGGTATGTGTCTGGGGGATGGCAAGGGTAGGAGTCCTCCAGAGGCCCAGATTCTGAGACTGTGCTCCTCTTGAGGGCCAAGAGGACAAGTTTACCATTTCAAGCCAGCGCAGTTTTGAGACCTCTGAAGGCCTGGGTTCGTTCTCTTCTTTGAAGCCTCACCACACATCCTTCCAAACAAACTAAAATGTACTGAATGTACCGACATTCCACATTTCCTAAGTATAGTTTTTTCCCCTATAAAATAGTGGGTGTATTTATATAATTCTACTTTTGAAAATATTTGGCTGTAACTTTAATTTTTTATTGCTTTTCTTCCTAATCATGTTTACTTGCGATTTCTTACAAAGTGAGAAAATCTGATCTGTAAATTTTTTCAAATGCAAAAACATTTATGCATATTAAATGCAGTGACAGATGAATTCACATATGAGATTTGGTACATTTAATTAGGCATTTATTAATTTCACATCTGTAGCCTTATTTTTAGTTTAGAGCAAAATATGTTCCCCCTAGGTCTGTCTTAAGCGTTTTTTTGTAGGCAGCATTGTTCAAGCTCATTGGCCCTAGGCCCTGTTTCTATGGTGCCTAATGGATAAAACAGCTTGCTTACAGTCTTTGGGCTTGATGGTTTGAGCTGCTTCCTGGAAATGTCATGAAAAACCTGTCTATCCCTTCGTGAGAATTCAGTGTGATGTCCATCCAGGGAAGATGAGGTACAATGGAAAGAGGCAGCTCTCACCTTAGCTTTTTTTTTTTTGCATTTTTTATATTTTTCTAATTTTAGCTCCAATATAATTAACATACAGTGTTATATTTGTTTAAGGTATGCAATATAGTGATTCAAAATTCCATGCATCACCCAGTGCTCATCGCAACAAGTGCCCTCCTTAATCCCCATCACCTGTTCCCACCCCCACCTCCCCATAACCAGCATTCTATAAAATTAAGAGTCTGCTTCTTGGTTTGTCTTTCTCTCTTTTTTCTCCTTTGTTCATTTGTTTTGTTTCTTAAATTCCACATAAGAGTGAAATCATATGGTATTTGTCTTTCTCTCACTGATTTATTTCACTTAGCATTATCCTCTCTAGAGCCATCCATGTTGTTGTCACCCTGACATTTTTGGGCCATGGATGCCTTTGTTAGTCTGATGAAGCTCAGGGACCCCTTCTCAGAATAATGTTTTAAATGCATAAAATAAAACACGTAAGATTACAAGAAAGCCCACAATTATATTGAAATATAGTTACCAAAAAGAATGTTTGTGATATAATAATACATGAGTTTATTAATGTGGGAAATGACAAGACCTAGCTGTGGGCAGAATAACTACCATCATTCAAAGCAGCAACGAGTATACACAACATTTTGAGATATCAACACTTATTATGGTCTGATATGAAAATATTTGTTAATTTTATTGGTGACAATCATAGGTACTGATACTACTACTTGGGTTTATTGCTTATTTTGCAATGAAGGGAAATGTTACATTTTAATTAAAGGTTAATTAAATTGAGATGCAATTGGTTTATGTCATTATTTTTCACATCAGATTCACAGAACTCCTGAATTCTACCCATGACTGTGGACATCAAGTTAGGATCAATGGAAGGTAAGGGGTTCTCCACCATCATGAATTATTATGTGGGAAGATTATAGATACCAAATGACTCTCAAGCCTGACAGATTCTGGGGCTGAGTCTCTAACTCTCCTGATATAGTATCAGTTAGACAAAAAGTAAGTGCCTTTGAGTATTTGAGATGTTCAAAGAGATTTCCAATCTCTAGTTCAAGGCCAGAGCTAGGACTCTGAATTGTACTCGCTATTCTTTGGGTAGATGATCCCCAGACAGCTCTCCTTAGGTATCCTACCTTAGAAGTTTTTAATTTCTTCCTAAAATTTATTTCATCTGTAGCTCTAAAGTTCACATTTCACACCAAACTACCACTAACCCACCTTCCCATCCAACCATCCATCCTTCCTTCCATCCATCCATCCATCCATCCATCCATTTAACCATACATTTTTTAACCATACATTTAATAATGATATTATGATGGAAAGATATGAATGTGTAAGTTATCTCCCTTGCTCATAACTTCATACAGGGAAATATCTACATTAGTACAAAGGATTATCTATGATAGAAACATCCTCTAGGATTATTAAAGCAAATCAAGTCACTTCACTATGCAGGACTAGTTTTAGGGCTAATTTGTGAAATATGCAGGCTATTTTTGGCTGGTCCTCAGTCCTGAAATCTCTAATGCTTGGCAGTAAACTCCCCCAGCCCACATGTGAGATGATACTCGTTTCCATGATTGCTCATTATCTTTTTCCTCTCTCCTCTCTCAGATGAAGACGGAAGAGCAGCCTGTACTTCCTGTTTGCTTTGTCAGAAAACAGCAATGACTTAATCTGCTGTGTCTGTGAGGCTTTGTTCTTTCATGTTCTAGGCTGGGGCTTAACCCTTCAGAACTCTCATCTAGAGAGCCAGCTCCATGGAAACACTGACAAGTGGCTTCAATTATGACCCTTGAATTATGGCTCTTGAAGCAATGTTTTTCTTTCCCTTTTATTCTTACCCAAACAGCAATGAATCATGTATCACCTACTTCATTAGCACCTACTTCATTAGCACCTTGTCCTTCTGGCCACACAGAGCAAAGTCAACAGCCTGAGGGCCCAGAACCCACAGCAGCACCTGTCAAAGCACGAGTCCCTGGTCACAGAACAGCTGAGCACTATTTATCTATCACTAAAGGTTCCCACGATGTATGTGTGAGAAATCCCACCACCATGGCGGGGATCTGAAAATCCAGTGCTCGTGACATTATTGTTATGACTCTCTTCCCCGACCAAGAGCATAGTCTGTGGTTCAGAATGATGGGGCTCCCCCTTTCCCTGTTAGCTTATCAGGTGGGTTGGTGACCAGTGACCCTGCCAAAAACCAGGCTGTCTGTCATCTTCTCCACATGGACTGGCCCTACGGTCCATCTTCCCATTTCAGTTGGCTTCCTGTATCCATATATAGACTATGAGCAAGTACTTCACTACTTGGGTACTTGGCACGTACCTTTCTTTATAACACTGAGCAGGTTGAGTCCTTACAGTTGGTATAATGCCAAGTTGATTTAAATGCCCCTATAAACTATTCAAGAGCAGGGATCATGCCACTCGTTTTATGTCTCCACTGAGCACGGGTGCCTGGTTGTGGCTCTCTATAAATATTTTGGAATGTGTATGTTAATTAAGGTATACTTTAGTTTTCTCCAATAATTTCCTTTGTTCATGAACTCCCTTACCTACACATCTCTGGTCCATATTCTAGTTTGATCTGTATTCTAGGCACTAACTTTACGTATATAATTTTTAATGCACTGATCATGCCTGTTTAAAAAAAAAAGATCTGTTGCGCGTAAGAAAGTTGAGACCCAGAGAGTTTAACTTTCCCATGTTCAGGTAGCTGTTAAATTGCTGAACATTTTTTCCTTAAGTTTATTTATTTTTTTTAGTAATCTCTACACCCAACCTGGGGCTCAAACTCATGACTCCAAGGTCAAGAGTCACATGCTCTTCTAACTGAGCCAGCCAGGTGCCCCTCAAGCACTGAACGTCTTATCTAAGGGCTCAAACCCCAGTCTTTCTGAGTCTTGTTCTACCTTCCCCTCAGTATAAGGCAACAGTTCTCCAAGTGTGCTTCACAGGCTCCTGAAATGTCCCTGAGATTCTTGTCGGGATCCACAGGCCGAAACTATTTTCATAATAATACCGACCTTTGGGCCTTTTTTTTTTTTTTTTACTGTGTTGACAATTGCACCTTGATGCAGAAGCAGCGGGGAGAGTAGCCATTGCATTGTTCAGTGCCGTGCCTTTGCAGGAAAACCAACCACGGGCTCACTTTAAAATGTCCTGATGATGGGTGCCTGGGTGGCTCAGTTGGTTAAGCGACTGCCTTCGGCTCAGGTCATGATCCTGGAGTCCCTGGATCGAGTCCCGCATTGGGCTCCCTGCTCGGCAGGAAGTCTGCTTCTCCCTCTGACCCTCCCCCCTCTCATGTGCTCTCTCTCATTCTCTCTCTCTCAAATAAATAAATAAAATCTTTAAAAAAAAATGTCCTGATGAAGCTATACAAATTAATTTTATTAAACCTAGGCCCTTGAGTGCACATCTTTTTAATATTCTGTATGACAAAATGGGAAGTACACACAGAGCGCTTGTGCAGAATTCCAAAATATGATCTACGACTTAAGGAGAGCATTTGTGTGATTGCTTGAGATGTGACCTGTACCTGCTGCTTTCTTCATAGAACACCATATTCGCCTGAAGAACAACTAATAGACAAACTATGGTTATTCGGTATTTCACAGAAATTTTCTTGAAAATGAATGGAGTGAGCTTAAACTATCAAGGAAACCAACTGACAGTATTTATTACTGATGACAAAAATTGAGCTTTCAAGAGAAAGAATTTTGGAAACCCGTGTCTGTCACTGTGACTTTGATAGTTTCCCAAACACTTATAACCTTAACTTTTCTGATGAGATTTGTGGTGAAATTAACCAGAAGATTTATCCGATAAGAGATATGAAATGTATTAACATTTGGAAGATCTAGATTTTCTAAAAGACAAACACTGTTACAAATCATGCATAGATAACGTATCTACTCAAAAAAACAAGACTAGACCAATGGATTTTAATATAACAGAGTACGAACAGTTCATCAATGTGATTTTTAAAAAAGATTTATTTATTTATTTGACAGAATGAGAGAGAGAAAGCGCACAAGCAGGGGGAGAGGCAGAGGGAGAGGAAGAAGCAGGCTTTCTGCTGAGTAGGGAGCCCGATGCAGGGCTTGATTCCAGGACACTGATATCATGACCTGAGCCAAAGGCAGATGCTTAACCCACTGAGCCACCCAAGCACCCCCATAAATGTGAGCTTTTTAAAAAAGATTTTATTTATTTAGACAACACAAGCGGGGGGAGGGGAGGGCAGAGAGAGAGAGAGAGAATCTTCAGCCGACTCCGTGCTGAGCACAGAGCCTGACATGGGGCTCGATCTCATGACCCAAGATCATGACCTGAGCTGAAATCAAGAGGTGGACGCCCAACCAACTGAACCAGCCAGGCACCCCCATTGATGCCATTTAAGAAACTACAGCTTGTAGAATTTGGGTGTAGAATTTAAGAGCAGCCACAATTATCTAAAAAGGCTATTAAAACACTCCTCTTTTCAACTACGTTTCTGTTTGAAGCTGAATTTTCTTCATATGCTTTAATCGTGACAACATATCGGAATGGGTTGAATGCAGCAGATCTGAGAGTCCAACTGTCTTCTAGTAAGCCAGACATTAAGAGATTTGCCAAAATGTAAAGCAGCGCCACCCTTCCCACTATTTTTTTGAATATGTACTTACTTCTCATTAAAATATATTATTGTGTTAACATATAATAGGGTTAAAATTATTTTAATGAATTAATAAATATTTCAAAATTTTTTCCAGTGTTAATTTCTAATAAGGTCCATATTGGTAGATAAAATAATAAAATTTCTTTGTGGGTCCTCAATCGTTTTTCATAATGAAAAGGGATTTCAAGGCAAACAGTTTGGGGATGCTGTGGAGGAATGCACGCATGACAGGAAGGGACAGGAACCAAACACATAAGGCAGAATGCTTGGAGGTCTTTCCCATTCATAGGAGACTGCGGTGAAATCGGTCATACATTCCATCTTTTTTCTCAATAAGTTTTGTGATTAAAGTGGCCAAGGCTGATTGTTACAGCAGGTTAAAAGCTTAGACCCCAAAACACAGAAGGAAGAAAGAAGACTATCTTTCTCTCAATTTTTTTTTTTTTTTTGCTTCTGTCCAGCAAATCTTGTCCCACCACATGCAGCGAACGCTTACCTGCTGACCCCCATGCGCAGTAGGAACCCGTGCGTTCATCCCGCAATGCCCCAGCGTGCGCTCTGTGTAGGACCCTGCGTACCCTTTGCTTTTCCCATTGCCTTGCAGGTAGTGCCATGCATTCCTCGGAAAGTAGCTGTCATTTTAGCACATGTCTGGGTGGCTTTTCTCAGCTGACACACACAGTAAAACAAAACTAAACAAAACACGAAGTCACTGCAGTGGAAAACAAGCTGGATGGTACGTAGTTTTAGGCACATAGAAGGTACCATCGGCTAGTTGTTAAAGCAGATGGATTGAATTTTGGTGATTTTATGTAAGAGGCCTATCACAGTGTTACCTTAGCTGACCCAAAATATCCACTGCTATGCCCACTTTACATGTTTTTGAGGAAGAGCACTGGGATTACCATAACTGAACTAGCTGCTTTTTCCATGGAACACCATATTTTACTTACAGAACAACTGACAAACTATGGCTATTCAGTATTTGGCAGACATTTTCTTGAAAAGAAATGGAGCAAGCCTACACTGACTACATTCTTACTGAGGAATGACTTTTTAAACCATGTGACTTTTGGTCACACATAATCCCACCCTCTGGAAGTACTCCTTTGTCACTTTGTATGTCACTATGTCACTTTTTTGATTTGGGCCAAATCAGTATGATTTGGCCCAACCAACTCATGAAGCAGTGATGTGTATGTGGGAAACTCATAATGATGTATCACAACAAAGCCTCGCATTACTTCCTGGAGGAAATATAGGTGTCCCCACTATCTGAACGGAGAGCATTCCTATGAAATCTCTCATAAACCAAAACGGTGTAAAGTGAAGAATTGATTATCATACATTTAGATGGAAAAGGTTTTGAGCATTCCAGGACCCAAAAAATAACCTCTCTTAGGCTTTTCTTTTCTTTCTTTGTTTCTTTTTTTTTTTTCAAAGATTTTACTTATTTATTTATCAGAGAGAGAACGTGCGCACAAGCAGGGGGAAAGGCAGAGGCAGAGGGAGAAGCTGACTCCCGGCTGAGCAAGGGGTGCCATGCAGGACTCGATCCCAGAACCCCGGGATCATGACCTGAGCCAAAGGCAGACACTTAACCGACTGAGCCACCCAGGCGTCCCTCTCTTTGGCTTTTCTGATACCTTAGGACACATCTTGCTAAGGGATGCACAAAATAAATGGAGATAAAGCGCAGATGCTGGCAGACACCACTCAAAGCTCAGGCAGCTGGATGCAGAGAAGCGGAGAGCAGGTCCCAGGAAGGAGCTTGGCGGGGCCACTCGCGCTGCTCTGGGGCAGCTGCCTCTGTAACCTCGCGGCAAGACAAACACTGGATGTGCTAAATGCTATTTTTGCTTTTCACCTCTTTTCATAAAAGCAAAGATCCTCTTCGGATTTCTTTCGGTTAGTGAAAACAGGTACTTATGTCGGTCTTCTGTGTAAATGAAGTGGTGTAAAGTGAACTTTCAGAAAGTGAGGGATACCTGTATTCTAGTTGGACAAAAATATGCAGGATGAAAACATGGGGTGATTTCATTGGCCTCTCTGCCAATAAAAAATTTTATGTGCCTAGCGGTGATGAGGTAGGCTATAAAAACAATTCATAGATAGACTGATTTTCTTTTTTTTTTTTTTAAGATTTTATTTATTTATTTGACAGAGAGAGAATGAGAGAGCACATGAGAGTGGGGAGGGTCAGAGGGAGAAGCAGACTCCCTGCCGAGCAGGGAGCCCGATGCGGGACTCGATCCCGGGACTCCAGGATCATGACCTGAGCCGAAGGCAGTCGCTTAACCAACTGAGCCACCCAGGCGCCCCGATAGACTGATTTTCAATAGTCCTGTCCATTTCTTTCCACGAACGTGTACCAAACGCCCATTAAGTGTGAGTACTAGATTTACACAGTTCAATGAGACTGCTTCTAGGTAGTTACTTAGAGGAGAGGCAGATTTATAAGTAAAGAACTATAATCCTGGGCAATGAGTGCAATACTTAAGTGCAACCAAAGCACAGAAAAAATGAGGTATCCCTTCTTCCAAGTGTTTGCAGTCCTAAGCTGTGGGTAGAAAACTAGACTTGAGTTTGAGGGAGTTAAAATTCTTGAGCAGTCCAGTGAAGTAGACATACAGGTATGAATTTAGGAGCAACCTCACATGTCACTGCATCACAGAGCCAATGGATGCCCATTCTAGACCTTGTTCTAGCTTGGGGTGAATTTTTAATGACACTAAGCCAGCTGAGCTAGAGGTTGCCAAACTTTCCAGGCCACCTGCTGATCCTTTAGTAGTGGGGGGAGGAAGCTGTTAGCTCATCATCCTGCGGCAATTCCCGCCCCCACCCCCTAACCACTGTTTGTAGGCTAGCTCCCAGCCTAAGAGCTCCCTGGATAAAGCCAGTCCAGAGCAGTGCCTGGCTGGCTCAGTCAGTAGAGCATGTAACTCTTTTTTTTTTTTTTTTAAGATTTTATTTATTTATTTGAGACAGAGAGAATGAGATACAGAGAGCATGAGAGGGAGGAGGGTCAGAGGGAGAAGCAGACTCCCCGCCGAGCAGGGAGCCCGATGTGGGACT
The DNA here is from genome assembly GCF_002201575.2 of Neomonachus schauinslandi. Taxonomy (NCBI): domain Eukaryota; kingdom Metazoa; phylum Chordata; class Mammalia; order Carnivora; family Phocidae; genus Neomonachus; species Neomonachus schauinslandi. The sequence continues at coordinate 39,899,892 of NC_058416.1, read as the reverse complement.
CGATCCCGGGACTCCAGGATCATGACCTGAGCCGAAGGCAGTCGCTTAACCAACTGAGCCACCCAGGCGCCCGAGCATGTAACTCTTGATCTTAGGGTTGTAAGTTCAAGCCCCACGATGGGTATAAAAATTACTTAAAACAAACAAAAACCCCCCACCCAGTCCAGAGATTTAAAGTAGGATCATGTTGTGTAGGAATAGAATTGTTCCTCACTGCCTCAGTCAACTGGCTTTGTGAAATCTGAAGAGTCGGTCATTCCTGGTCCTTTGATAATTTCCTAGTATTACAGACGTGACTGTATTGTTATTCATGCTCACCATGAACTATAATACATAGCATCTTTGTCTTCAACAAAGGGTGTGGCTTCAAGTTGAGCCAATTGTATTAAGTGGCAATAATGGCCACCTTTAGTGTAACCAATAGCTATCCCATAACAGGTGATGGTGAAGAGTCTGGCAAATAAAAGAGAAGCAAAAAGGTAACTGATGGTTCCTTTTTCTGTGTCAACTTGGCGAGGCCACAGGATCCGGAGATTTGGTCAAATACTAGTCTAAATGTCACTGTGAAGCTATTTTCTAGATGATACTAACATTTAACTCAGCAGACTTTGAGTAAAGCAGATTTGCTTTATTTATGTGGGTGGGCCTCATCTAATAAGTTGAAGGCCTTAAGAGACAAAAGACCAAGGTTTCCAGAAGAAGACAAAATTCTGCCAGCAGACTGCCTTTGGACTCAAGCTGCAACATCACCTTTGCTCTGGGTCTCCAGCCCGCCAGACTGCCCTGCAGATTCCGGACTTGCCAGCTTCCAAAATTATGTGAGCCAATTCCTTAAATGAATTTCTCTATCTATATACAGATCCTATTGGTTCTGCTTCTCTGGAGAACCCTGACTAACGCAGTAACACACCACAATTTGGAAAAAGTGGGGTAAGAGATGGTAGTTGGGGAGGGGCTTAGAAGAATGTGACTTATTCTGCTCAATCACAGGGGCTACAGATGTCTTATGAGTTCTTCTGCTCTTTAATTGGCTGGGCCCCTCATGAATTTGTCTTCTCCCAGCTGCCTGGGGACTCCTTTCGTCACCACACTCCCCATTCTCTTCCTTTTTCCTATATCCATTTAATTTCATTTAAATTCAAATATATGCACCTCCTGAATATGTTATAGATGTGTTGATAAGATTTCATAAAGAGCTACCATTGGGGAATGCATGAAATAACTTACAAAAACCTTTCCTTGTTGTTTTTTGATGAAGAACTGGGTGAAGGAAACAGGTGTTATGAGAGAGAGGAAGTCTTCTGGATCTTGTGTTGCAATCTCTGTACTTTTCCTGTTAGAAAGCTTTTTACGTTCAGGATCTGCTACCCTCAGGTCTAGAATTTTCTTGTATTCCATGGGGATTTTGAGAATCACATTCCTGAGAGAAATGTACTTTCCTGATGGTTCTAGAGCAATCTGTAAAGCCAGAATCTCAAGCACCATTCATGATACTCCCTGGGAGAAATGAAGACCAGAAGAGGACCAACAACGAGAGGCAGACACAGTTTCCTGGGATACAAGTGAGGGGAGCTGGAGGTACGTTAGACCAACCCCATGTAGCTTCTGCATTAAAGAGCTTTATTGACAATTCCAGAAAGAATGAAATGTAAAAGATATCCATTAATTGTTGTCAAAACACATTTTTGGAGCTGGATTTCAGCCATGCCCCTATGCCTGTCCATGAGATTCCTAGCGAGCCTGTCCATGGGCTGTATTAGGGAGAGTTCGAGACAGACTACAGCAGTCCTAGGAACGATCGCTTCCTACTTCTCTGCTTTCAATTTCCTAACTTCAAATGTGAGCTGTCTGTTCCAACACATAGCTTGCAGTCAGCTGTCTCAGTTACACATAACTCACCAAAAGCAGATATGCATAATAAATCTTTATTTTTCTGTAACTGTAATTTTTAGTTTGGGTCCCCATCCACATAAGTGGGAGAAATTTAATTGCAGCCAATTGAGGATTCCCATCTTTTACCCTTAAGCTTGTGCCTAAGCTTAATAGCCCAAGGCCCCCATCTGGTCCCACTGGTATCTGTCCTCACTGACATCCTCTGAAACATCCATCCCTCTGTCCGATCCTTGGTTGTCCTTCTATGCAGCCCACTATGGAGACGTTCTTATTCTTATCCACATGGCCCTTTAAGTCTGGTGGCTTTCTCTGATACTTCCGTGCCACTCTTGTCTCAAAGGAGTTATTCTCTTCCTCTGAAGACATGCTTTCCTTTGTAGAGTGTTCTTGTTTCCTTGTCGGTCTAGTCAGGAAACAGGCCCACTTGATTTTGGATTCCACAGACTATCTGCAGGATCCCAGGGAGCAAGTGAGGAATTGATCCTACCTACCATTTTTAACTTTCCCTCTGAACACTTATCCTACCCTCAGAGGGTGGGAATGACTTGTTGAATTCACAAAAAGCATCCTCCCAAGTCCTTTGTCTATACCACTTGTCTTTCTGACCCTTTCTCTTAGTGCAGAGTGGGGCAAAGACCAATCCTGAGTGGGCAAGGAAATGCTGAGGGGAAAACTGGTGTCTCAAAAACATAATACTGCATCATCCTTCAGTTGAGAGGGAGATCGTGGGAACACAGAGAGTAAGTTGTCTTTAAAGAGAAGTTATCCCAAGGAAAGAAGGAAAAAGAGAAAGAATCGAGAGATGGGTTGGGAACATTAGTTTATCAGGAAACAGGTGACCATTCTTAGCCTTTTACCCTACTCCTTGAGTTTGCTTGATGGGAATTTTCAGGAGTGAGATATGTTACTATTTTGCTACTTTATATCTAATTATCGAATGTGTCAGATTTCTAGCACATAAGTGGATTTTGTAACTCAATGAATTTTTTTATTAAATGAATGAACGATAAAAAGCCATGGTCATAACTGGATATATGAAATCAGCACAAGGTTAGATGAGCAGGAAGAGCTTCACAAACGTTACTGTTTGAGGGATGTCTGGGTGGCTCAGTCGTTAAGCGTCTGCCTTCAGCTCAGGTCATGATCCCGTGTTCCTGGGATCGAGCCCCATGTCAGGTTCCTGCTCTGCGGGAGGCTTGCTTCTCCCTCTGCCTCTGCTCCTCCCCGCTCGTGCTCGTGCTCTCTGTTTCTCTCGTTCAAATAAATAAATAAAATCTTTTAAAAAATGTTACCGTTTGAAAAATTGAGATGAAAAATTAATTTGATATTTTCTTTTTCTCGAGTGGTCGTTAATAATCCTGGGGGCAAGTATGTATATATTAGAGAACTTATTTCATTAACAGGATTCAGCCAGGCACTTGGATACTGAATGTTGACATGGGGAAAAAAAAAAAAAAAAAAAGCCAACCAACTACTCTGCAGAGCTGCGTTCGGGATACTGGACTTTAACTCTTTGATTATAGGTACTACCAACACGGTGAGCTGACCTGGAAGATGGATCATTGAGATCAAAGGCTAGAAGTTATGATGTTTGCCTTTTAAAGAGTAAATGCTATTCTGACTTTCATAGTTTGCAGTTCCAACTGGAAGTGATAACATGGATTCATGGTATCTGCCTTGGTTTCTGTTCTCTGCCATTCTCCTCATGGTTCCTGGCTTGGTAAGGAAACAATGTTTGGAAAATGATTAGAAAAATTGGGGGCCAATTGCCTGTTTGTCCATTTCTTGTTTTTTAGGAATTTCAAAACATTAATGAAAGGAGTGTTTCGTTTGGGGCCAGCAAGGGACAGGCAGGGTCATAGGGAGTGAGAAGAAGCCCCCGGGGGGGGGGAAGAGTCGGGGACATTGACATAAAGTTATATATTTCTTTCAGTTTCATTTTTGTATAGCAAGTTTTCTTTTGATAACATGGAAAATGCGAAATGTGACAACCATTCCATTTTTACTGCTGAGTGAAATGCATTTTGCTGTTACCGTGACATGAGACACGAATGGAGTGCATGATGAATGTCACTGGCAAAGCAAACACTTACAGTTTTGTAGCATGGGGTTTCTCTTCTGCTTCTTTGTCCATTTCGACCAATCTTGCTACAGTGACAGGTAGTTTGTACCACAGACCAGCTCAGGGTTTTAAATGAAGTTTCAAATGCCTCGGGGAGAGGGGGCGGACTTAGTTGGGATTTAAAAATAAGTGATTATATTGAGTTGATATTCCATAAATGGGATCTATAGCATTGAGAACAAGAGATACTATTTAAGACACATTAAAATTGCAGTTACGCAACAATACTTTTCCATTGGGTGCCTTGGTATTCCTCTGTGAGTGTGAGACAAATAGGGCACTTGTTAACGTCAAAAAGAAGGGTAAACTATCCAATCAGTTAATTCCCTCTGCTTGCCAAACAGTCCATAGGCTTCTGGTATTTGTCTATGTAAGCCATATTAACCAGTTTTACAGACAGTCTGAGTTTCGGGAGGGTGAGCTGACTTACTCTGAGTTGGTGGAACCAGGAATATGACCCACACCTACTGTCTGCCAGGCCCATGAGCTTTTTCACTAGACTCCACTAAGACATTTCTCAGGTTTACTTATGTTTTTCTATTGGGCGGGTATTCTGGGTTTTTCATGTGATCACTTGTAGAACCTATTTTCAGAAGTTTGCTATTTTTTTTTAAAGTTTTTTTTTTAATTGCAAAGTATACCCATTGATTTTTTCTTTTCCTTAAACATTTGGTATTGTCTTTGAAAGCAGAGTGTTGAGAAAAATGTGAAAAAAAACCCCATGATTAATGAGGTCTTCGATAAAATTTCTTTAGAAGGGATTGTAATAAATTACAATAATGTTTCAACGATGAGGATAAATTATTAGGTTTTTCAAACATTGCTCCCTGAATCCTTTAGAGAATCATGTTTAAGGTGAATGTTTATCTGAGGGCTGGAGTCTTATGTTCTGCCTTCTTTTCAATCTGTGAAATTGGTTTCTTGTTTCTTTCACTTCAAATTCATATAACAGCCAGTTTCATTTTTTTTATATGAAATAAGAAGACCCTTTGGTCAGAAAGTTATTATAGACTCCAAATTAGCTGTCTTGGATATAAGCCAGAAAGTAATACATAATGTTAATAAAAAAAACACACAAATTTGGGCGCCTGGGTGGCTCAGTCAGTTAAGCAGCTGCCTTTGGCTCAGGTCATGATCCCAGGGTCCTGGGATCGAGCCCCATATCCAGCTCCCTGCTCATCTGATAGCCTGCTTCTCCTTCTCTCTCTGCCTGCCACTCTGCCTACTAGGGCTCTATCTCTCTGTCAAATAAATACATAAAATCTAAAAAGCAAACAAACAAACCCACAAATTGCTAGATATAAATTGGAACCGAGAAGATCACTTATGTCATGGGCATCATAATAATGCCTTTTTTTTATGTGTTTGTTTCTCAGCCAACTCAAGAAAACTTTGGTGAGTCTATTTTGAGTTTTTGCTCCAAGTTATAGTAAAAGAAAGTTATGTGGATAATAGAACAACAAAACAGAAGAACTAAGGACACATTTAATGTGAAGCACAATGCATAATTGCATAAGCATAATTTTATAATTGCTTTGAACTTTAATCAAACACTGCCTTCTTTTGATTTATTGAGGAATGTTTTATTGTTCTTGTTTCAGGGTTCCACATACCAAGCAAAAAAATAAATGGTGACATAGGAAAGTCTAAACACAGTGACAAACACAAGACATCCCATCAATGCTTGCTATTATTACTTTTGCTATTTTGTATAAACTCAGATAGACCTGATGTCCATCCTATTCTGTTGTACACTTAGAGATTTGGCTATATTATCCACTCCTTTGTAACTTAAAAGAGTAATTCAAATTTAAGTTAGGAATTCTGCTTCAGAGTTCCAAGGTATGTTACTAGCAAGGGATATATTGGGCAGATTGTACTGGTTTGACCAAATTTAAACATTTACTTCCTATTTAATCTAATCGTCTAGTCTAGTCTTTAAAATTAAGTTTAATATTATATAGAGTGACCAATTTCTTATTCCTGAAGTCATCTGGCATTCAAGGGACATGGATAAGATAAGAGCATATATGCAAAAGCCCCATAGCCCCAAGCCTGGCTCATGAGAGGTTCTCAGTCAATCAACCAACCAATCAATCAATCAATCAATCAATCAATGTATATTGAATCAGAACCTGTTCTCCATCAGTCAATCAATCAATCAGTGTACACTGAATCAGAACCTAGTAGTCACTTACTGAGGCAAAAGAACCTTACTTACTTTTAATTTGGTAATTGATGAAGATTGTCTTCTTTCATAAACATAATGTTCAATGTGGTTTTCTTTGTTCCTTTAGTTAAAGATGTAGATGGTGGACTCGATCAAGATATATTTGATATCAATGAAGGTTTGTGGATTTTTTTTTACATTTTTTATTAAGTGGAGAGTTCGAATCCAGTTTGCTAACATGAATTTTTATCTTCCCTCTTAGATTTGGGACTGGATCTTTTTGAGGGGGACATCAGACTTGATGGGGTGAGTTGAAACAAAGCAAGGAAGAATCTTCTGTTAATTACTGCAAGCCAAAATACAGAATATCTGAGTATGATTGGACAACATGGGCTTTGTTAAGCCCAACTATCTCTAAGGGTACCGAGTCCTGGTGACAGATTTATTCAATGAATATATTATACTGTGAGAGACTCCCATAATAGTGCCTTCATCAGCCATTCCTCAGATTTCTGTGTGGTCAATGCCACCATCACCCACCATGTATGCCTTGGTCTTATTGATCTGATGGATTTTCATTATTGGAACAATATGATGTTTTCATTTTTGAATAGAACCTCACTGATTTCATCTAGTTGAAGCAAAATTAAACTGATTTTGTAAACGTCAATGAATCGGGCTTTTTACCATAAAAGATAGATTTTGTGACTTCAATCCTGACAGCTAAAGATAGTGTTGCCAAGTAAAGATCCTCCCAAATCTATGCATGAAGACTACATGGCGCACAGATGAACATAGGTACCTTACAGATAGTTTAAGTCAAACCTCCACTGGGAATTTCAACTCAAGAAGCAGAGCTGCAGTATCCAATGGTTGGTCTTGAGCTCTTCTATCTGTACTCTCCTTCTTGATCTCACCTTGTGACAGGGTTTGACATGTCATCTCTATGCTGATGACTCCAAATGTGTGGCTCTCATTCATTCTTTCTGCTGCACTCCAGACTGGTCTATCCAGGTGCCAATTTGTCAGTTCCGTTTCTGTGTCTATGAGGAGCCTCAAATGTAAGGTGTCCTAAACTGAACTCAGATTTGTCATGCAAACTGCTCCTCCCAGATCTTCCCTCTTAGCAAAATCATCCCCCTACTCCCCTGAATAAGTAAAAACTCCAGGAGTCACCTTTGCTTCTGCCCTTTCTCTCACCCCAGCATCTGATCCATTAGCAAGTTCTGCCATTTCTGGCTGCAACGCGTGCCCCAAATAACCCACTTTTCTCCTAATTTGTCTTTCTATTTCAAATATTGCTCCCCTATAATCCTTTCCACCCTGTCCCCACTTCCCATCCCCGCCCCCCCCCCCCCCCCCCCGCCCACAGCAAAGTGGTCTTTTAAACAGGCAATGGCACCATTTCACTTCCTGGCTTGAAACTCTTCAGCAGGGTGGCTCAGTCGATTAAGCATCTGCCTTTGGCTCAGGTCATGATCCCGGGGTCCTGGGATCGAGTCCTGCATCGGGCTCCCTACTCAGCGGGGAGACTGCTTCTTCCTCTCCCTCTGCTCCCCTGCTCCTGCTCTCTCTCTCTATCTCAAATAAAGAGATAAATTTTTTTTAAAAAAACAACAAAACTCTTCAACAACTTCCTGCTGCATGTAGAATAATATCCAAATTTACCCACAGCCTTCAAGACCTGCATAATTTAACTCCTGACTATCTGTCCTTCCATCTCCCCCACTTCTCTCTTATCTCAACTCTTTTTTCTCCTAATTCATGAGGCTACTGGCCTCAAAACAGATTAGAACATACCAAGTGTTATTCTCACCTCAGAACCAGAGCAACCCTCCACTACCATTAAATGTATCCTGCATAAACTTACTTATTTTCTTGCATTTTAAATTTCATTTATTTCTTGATTAACTATTCATTGTTTCCCAAGTTTTTGCCTGATTCATCAAATTAACCCTTCACATTTATTTTTGACAGGCACAAGATAGAAATTCTATCATTGGAGAAGAATACAGATGGCCTCATACCATTCCATATGTTCTAGAAGATAGCTTGGGTTAGTATATACCTTGGAGTATGTGTAACTGATGTATGTTCCTGACAGAATATAATCACAGTATTTTCTTTCTTTGGTTCTTTCTTCTTTGTTTCTTTGTTTCTTTCTTTGTTTCTTTGTTTCTTTCTTTCTTCTCCTTCCTTCCTTCCTCCCTCCCTCTCCCTCTCTCTCTCTTTCTTTCTTTCTTTCAAGATTTTATCCATTCATTTGACAGAGAGAGAGAGAGCACAAGCAGGGTGAATGGCAGGCTGAGGGAGAGAGAGAAGCAGGCTCCCCACTGAGTAGGGAGCCCGATGTGGGGCTTGATCCCAAGACCCTGGGATCATGACCTGAGCTGAAAACAGATGCCCAATTGACTGAGCCACCCAGGTGCCCTATAATCACAGTATTTTCAAGGGTGAGCTGGCATGGTCTTTAAGGGTTTGTTGCTTTATGGGCCCATGAACATTTACTTATAAAAATAAGCCAAATGAATAATGAAAAGAACCTAAATGATTTTGTCTGAAATAGTTGCTGAATTCTGACCAAGAAAAGGATTAATGCAACCAACATTTATGGAGAGCCTACTCTGTATTGGGTGCTGGGGACATAAAAATCAGAGAATTAGTCTTTATTTGAAAGTAGTGGTTTCCCATATGTTCAGATTTTACATACAAGTTAAAAACATGAAACAATAAAAAAAATATTTTAGGACCTGGCCTAAATCCATTAGCAAGTTCTGCCATTTCTGTCTGAAATGCGTGCCCCAAATAACCCACTTTTCTCCTAATTTGTCTTTCTATTTCAAATATTGCTCCCCTATAATCTTTTCCACCCTGTCCCTGTCCCCACCTCCCATGCCCCCCACAGCAAAGTGGTCTTTTAAACAGGCAATGACACCATTTCACTTCCTGGCTTGAAACTCTTCAGCAGGGTGGCTCAGTCGGTTAAGCATCTGCCTTTGGCTCAGGTCATGATCCTGGGGTCCTGGGATCGAGTCCCGCATTGGGTTCCCTACTCAGTGGGGAGACTGAGTTTACCAAATAAAATGTTTACCAACATTTTATTTCACCAAGTCAGGAACTTACCCAACTACAAGAACCCACTATCTTTATCATCATCTTTTCATAAAATAAAGAAAATTTCAATAGTAAAAAATCAGAAGAATCCAATCCAAAATTAAGGACAGCTTTTCTATAGAAGAAATTTAATTGTAATGGAAAACTGTAAACATGGTCCTCATTTTATTTATGGTACCAGTTACCAGAATCACTTTCGGAACTGTCTTTTGGGAAACTTTTCTTAAAGTTCATACATTTCAGTGGAGATTCAGATATGCCAAGAGTTAATTATAATAGAATGGAATAAACATTTTGCTTAGTGATAAGTTCAAAAGCTATGGGAGCACGTTGGAGGGGCATTGAACTCAACCTAGATATAAAGGCATATGCATCAGGAAGCAGCTGACACTGCAGCAGGGCGGCCATGATATGCAAGTTATACACAATACATCGATGCCTGGGTGGGGGGTAAAGTGGGACTGAAATCAAGTTTGCATTTTGTTCATCAAGACGCATTTGTTACTTTGCATGAAGTGCAATTATCTACCTGCCAAATCAACACTTGCTGCATCTGCCCAGACGAGGTGCTTCTTTGTAATCTGCAGGAAGGCATTGTGTGGGCCAGTACCCCCTCTGATGGCAAGGGAAGGGTGCTCTAGGCAGATGAGTCACTATGTGCAAAGGCATGAGGAAAGGAGAAAACCCTTAACTGGAATCTAGATTGGAAGTGGGGAGTTAATGAGGTTGAACAGGTAGGCAGGATTTAGATTGGAAAGGCTTGAGTGTTTCCCACGTTAAAGAACTTGGTGTGCCTACTGATGGTCATGTGGGACCTCCAACGGTTTTAACGTGGATGTGAGATTGTGATCCTGCTAGTTGCAGTGTAGAAGATGTATCATTAGTGAGGCAAAAAGAAAGTAAGGAGATTAATGAGGAGATGATAGAAGAAATTCTGTCAGACACTTAACCAACTGAGCCAGCCAGGTGCCCCTGAAACAATGGTTCTTAAGCCTAATTTGGGCCCTGAACTCACTTGAGAAGCTCACGAACAGTCTCCCCAGGAAACACACTTTGCGGATATAGATATAGACTGACACAGATATAGATGATAGATGATATAGATACAGAACAGATATAGATGATATAAATACAGATATAGATACTTCACATACAAACATATTTTTTTTAAGATTTTATTTATTTATTTGAGAGAGAGAATGAGAGAGAGAGCACATGAGAGGGGGGAGGGTCAGAGGGAGAAGCAGACCCCCCGCCGAGCAGGAACCCCGATGCGGGACTCAATCCAGGGACTTCAGGATCATGACCTGAGCCGAAGGCAGTCGCTTAACCAACTGAGCCACCCAGGCGCCCCTACACATACAAACATATTCATGGACTCTCCCATCTCAAGGTCCTCCAATTAAAAGCTCTGCTGTGGGGCTTTAAATACATACTATAGCTTCTCAGATGAGGCCTGTGACAGTGAGTGTTCACTTTGGCTGCCTGTGATCCAAGGTATATGTTCTCTGAGGTAAGGAAATGTCTTTTTTGTTGTTGTGTAATGTACTCTTTAAAGGTTCCAGAGAAATAAAAATGGGACAAAATCAGGGATTTGAAGAATAATCAAATCTTGTATATGATACCTACTTAATTTGTACAGAATACTAAATTTGGTAAAAATAAAATGCTACACATTCACGAAGGGACTGACTCATAAGTAATATATTGCATAGCCTGTTTCCATGGTGAATCGTTCAATGGTGGTAATGTTAATAAGTGTATTTTTTGTTGGTTTTCTTCCATCAGAAATGAACGCAAAGGGAGTTATCCTTAATGCATTTGAACGCTATCGCCTAAAATCATGCATTGACTTCAAGCCTTGGGCTGGAGAAGCTAACTATATATCAGTGTTTAAGGGCAGCGGGTAAGGTGGAGAATTTGTCTTCTAGGGGTTCAAATGAGAACGTTGCAGCTGTGACCTGTTCCAGCAATTGTCCTAGGCCCTGACCTTGAGGTGGGTGGGGGGCTTCCTTAGCCATTTGCTGGAGAGTAAAAGACAAACGGTATTTAGTGTCTCTAGCTATAAATATAATATATATATTTTAAAGATTTTATTTATTTATTTGACAGAGAGAGAGAGAGACAGCGAGAGAGGGAACACAAGCAGGGGGAGTGGGAGAGGGAGAAGCAGGCTTCCCGCGGAGCAGGGAGCCCGATGAGGGGCTTTATCCCAGGACCCTGGGATCATGACCTGAGCCGAAGGCAGACACTTAATGACTGAGCCACCCAGGCGCCCCTAAAAATAATGTTTTCATACATGCAACCATATTAAGACCAGGAGGGTGGGATTGCATGCCATCCATCCCACAACTCAGGGAACTTCAGCCGTTTGTAGCTGGCATCCTCCTTCTTTCCCTCTTCCGGTAAAACACGTGTGTAGGTGCGTGCGTGTATGTGTGCACGCCTGTGTATCTCAATTTATTTTAACCTAACTACACTTACTACTTGAGTTAAACTGACAGTGTTATTTGCCCAGAGCTCAGCAATTCTGCGTGGTTGCTATACCTATAAAAACCTTATTAGCAGTCATCCACATACCAAGGACAATGTGAAGAACTTAGAAATTTCCAGGAAAAAATCCGGACTAGGTTGATTGGGGGATGACTTGCTCCTATGTAATAGTTGATGCCAGGGTCAGATCTCCAAATATCATCTGGTCTGTAAGGTTTCTCATAGCTTGCCAGGGTTAAGAGAGAAATGCAATGTCCTGATTATAAGAGTGAAGGATCTAGGTGGGTAACTGAGTGGACTGGGCCCTGGGGATTTTACTCTGAGCCATCATGAGAACACCCTCTCCCCCTGTCCTGTGAACTCTCCTGTAAGCTGCTGGTCTTCAGTGGGAAACAGGCACGTGGGGAAGCAACAACTCTCCATCGGGCAAAACTGCGACAGAATAGCAACAGTCCAACACGAGTTCCTCCACGCACTGGGATTCTGGCATGAGCAGTCACGTTCTGACCGGGATGACTATGTCAGCATAATGTGGGACAGAATTCTGTCAGGTACATTTCTTTTGTTTTCTTACAGTCTTTTTTCTGTTAAAAACTGAATTTCTAAGCATGTGTCGTCTCTTGCCAACTCTTAATAATGGAAAAACTGATGTCTTGATGTTTTACTTCTGTAAGCTTTAGAGACCAGATCCACCTCACTATTTCCACAAAATCATCCCATTTCAAGTTGCCATCCATTGCCCGTTAGTGTGATCCTAAGCAACTAGGTATCCTCTCTAAAGGTATTTGCGTACCGTATAACTTGCACACATATTCCAGTAACCATGAAACCCCTGGCTATGTCATTTCCTTCTGATGACTCCTGTCTGTGCTATCATTCCCAGGTGCCTCCCCACCACGCCTCTCAAAGTCCTCTTACCTCCATCTCCATCTATCGTGGGTGCCCCCACCCTCCCATCAGCACCTGCCGGTGATCCTGACTGTCCTGACACCACCATTGAGAATCTACCTTTCTATTAGCTGTTCTTAGAGCCTTGCACTAAATGTTAATGTCCAACCTTGGGCAGTAATGGAAACTTAGAAGAAGGTAAGCTAAGTGTTGTGAGCATCAAGTAATTAAAGATCTTTTCAAATTTATCGTTTAGGCAGAGAGCACAATTTTAACACCTACAATGACCAAGAATCAGACTCCTTGAATGTTCCCTATGATTATACCTCTGTAATGCACTACAGTAAGACTGCTTTCCAGAATGGAACAGAGCCAACAATTGTCACAAGAATCTCAGACTTCATGGATGTGATCGGCCAACGAATGGATTTCAGTGACTATGATCTCTTAAAGTTGAATCGACTATATAACTGCAGTATGTGGCAGGTTCTTTGAAATGCCTTCTGTGTCTCTCTGCCATGTAGGAAAAATTACGTGCTGTGCCATTTTGCTGAGCATCGCTGGCTTTTCTGAAATGACGGTTTGATAGTTGTTTGATAATTATAATTTTATAGTAGAAGTTTGATATTAAGCAAAACAACAACAACAACGTAAGAGCACCCAAATCCCAATCCACAGCTTAGAAGCCACATTTTTCTTCTCAGAAGATCTGGCCTTCAGATCTAAACACAAACTGGGGCCTATAGTAACATGCCCCATGTCAATGTTTTGAATGAAGAGCCGTCATACAAATGGGATCAAATAATCTGTGTTGCCGTTTAATAATCTGGGTAACTAGAGGAGTGTAGACTCAGGTTCCTATACATTAGATGATTAAAGAAAAATGTCTTGGGGCAGACAGCTTATTCAGATACACAGAGTTGATCAATCCCTTGGTGTTGCAGATACCGAGAAGCCTTCAACCCCCAGAATCAGCAAGGTGTCCCCTTTAATGCCATCCTGTATTCCCAGTACTTCTGTACTTGGATTATCATGTCAGAGGAGTGTCAATAATTGTCATTTTACCTTTGTAGCCACTTCCCTGAGCTTTATGGACTCATGCAGTTTTGAACTGGAAAATGTGTGTGGTATGATTCAAAGTTCAGATGATAATGCTGACTGGCAACGGGTGTCCCAGGTTCCCAGAGGGCCCGAGAGCGATCACTCCAGCATGGGCCAGTGCAAAGGTAACAGGAGTGAGATACTTCTGGATTTTACACTTGGTGACCCCAGCATTTTCCTTTGCTATGAAAGAGTGGGATTTTATCCCCAATTTCTATCTGAATTATTAATGATAACCCTTTCGGTTGCTACTAAGGATACAGTTCTATGCCTTATAAGGACATGGCTCATTTCTTTGCTTTTCCTCTTTACTTTTCTCTTCTTTCTATAAGTCAGAGCTGCGCTCTGTGAAGCCTCTCCCTGTCTGTGCCCACAGCAGGAGGGGACTGTACCTCCTGGAAGGGCTCTTATGTCCAGGGTAGCGGGGTGGTTTTCTCAAAGCTCACGAGATACAAGAGACTTTCCAGTGAACAGCACGAGGCTGTGAATTAATCCGTTTCAGAATTTCAGTTGGTTGTGATTGCACCTCCCTGTTATAAAAGTCCTGAAAATGAAGAGACAAAGTACAATTTATTTAATTTTATTCAGATGAGTATCCTTTTCCATCATAATTTTGTTTTAAATTAAACAATCATTTATTTGGCTACAAGTACTCCATTTTTATTTATTTGCTCATTCCTGGCACCAAAGATGTACGACTAGACTTCAGAACTCAGGGTCATTGCATGACAGCTCAGCCAGTCTAGGCAGTGGTTGGGGTCCCTAACAGTGAAGAGTGCTTTTCCTTTTCTTTTTCTTTCTTGGAGGGCTGGGGGCAGGAAGGCAGATGTTAAGGGTACAGACTTGCAATGAGTAGTAAAGAAGCCCTGGAGATCTAATGCACCATGCAGGGAATATAGACAGCAATATTATATTCTAATCACTAAACTTACTGAGAGACTAGAACTTAATTATTCCGACCACAAAAAAAGAAATGATAATTATGTGACATGTTAGAGGTTGCTAATTACCGCTACAGTGGCAATCATATTACAGTATATAAATGTATCGAATTAACATGTCGTACACCTTAAATTTACACAATGCTCTATGTCAAATATATGTCAATAAAAATACCCTTTTCTTTTAAAATGCAGATTTGGATAGTGGATAGTGGTCCTCCATAGGCCAGAAGGAAGGAGGAAGGAAAGGAGGGAGGGAGAAGATGAGAGAGAGAGAGAGAGACACACACGAGGCCAAGAAGGTGATACTTTTTTCTGAGTTTGAAAGCTATAGTAAGGAAAAGGTGGCCCAAGATCTCTTTTATCAACCGCCTGCTCATGGAACTGTACTTAAATACCCAGCACAGTGCTCTGCCTGCAGTGGGTACTAAGTAGACGCATGCCTATATCTCGTATCTGCTTTGTCAATTCTGCTTTTGTTTTCTGAACAGGTTCTGGTTTCTTCATGCATTTCAACAGTAGCTCTGTAAGCGTGGGGGCCACGGCCCTGCTGGAAAGTCGAACATTATACCCTAAAAGAGGATTTCAGTGCTTGCAATTTTATTTATATAACACTGGAAGTGAAAACGACCAACTGAACATCTACACCAGGGAGTATCCTACAGACAATGTGGTTGGTACTTTAACGCTTGTGGAGGAAATAAAAGGTACAGTATCAACATTCTTATTGTCTCAGTTCAGAGTGAAGCAATCTTAACTCTAAGTCTGTGGCACTGAGGAGGTCAGTTCTTGGCAGGTAATAAAAATACATGGGAGGAGGGGCACCTGGATGGCTCGCCTGGGTGGCTCAGTCGTTAAGCATCTGCCTTCGGCTCAGGTCATGATCCCAGGGTCCTGAGATCGAGCCCCACATCGGGCTCCCTGCTCCACGGGAAGCCTGCTTCTCCCCCTCCCACTCCCCCTGCTTGTGTTCCCTCTTTCACTCTGTCTTTCTCTGTCAAATAAATAAATAAAAAATCTTAAAAAAAAAATACATGGGAGGGGTGCCTGGGTGGGGCAGTCAGTTGAGTATCTGGCTCTTGGTTTTCTGCTCAGGTCGTGGTCTAATGGGACATGGGATTGAGCCCTACATTGGGCTCTGAGCTCAGTGGGGAGTCTGCTTGAGAGTCTCTCTCTGCCCCTCCCCCTACTCTTTTTCTCCCTCTTTCCGTCTCCATCAAATAAGTAAATAAATCTTTAAAAAAAAAACAAACAAGGAAAACTAGTTTAGGCAAAATGGGAAGTTACTGGTTCAATGTAAAGAGATTGTGGGATGGACGAGGGAGGAACTGGCCTCAGGCAGGGCTAAACCTATCCCTGAACATGGTCGGGACCTTCATGTTATCTCAGATAGGCTTTGTCCACAAAACTGATGCTTTGAATATTCCACTTCCCAGCTTACGTTTTTATCAAATATGCCATCAGACTGGAAAAGGGACTCTTCCTCTAATTTCTAGCTTAAAAAAAAATCCTAGTGAAGAATTCTAATTGTTACGATTAGTTACAGTTAAGTGCAACTTCTGGAGCAATTCCTGAGTAGAGAGAGGGCAACACTCCATTCCAATCATCTGTCAGAGAGGTGGGTCACGTTGACCAACTATAAAAGCAGGTGGTTAAGAAATTTCCCTGCTGCCAATTCTGCTACTGTCTGCTCCACATATTGACCACTTGGTTTGAATGAATTGAGTAAAACCTATTATAAAATCGATCTACATTATGCTATATGTCATACCATTTTCCTCCCATAAACAATAGCACAAAAGGTACTTAAGAAACATGCTTAGGGGGCGCCTGGGTGGCTCAGTCGTTAAGCGTCTGCCTTCGGCTCAGGTCATGATCCCAGGGTCCTGGGATCGAGTCCCACATTGGGCTCCCTGCTCGGCAGGAAGCCCGCTTCTCCCTCTCCCACCCCCCCTGCTTGTGTTCCTGCTCTTGCTATCTCTCTATCAAATAAATAAATAAAATCTTTTAAAAAAAAAAAAGAAAAAAAAGAAACGTGCTTAGGAGTCCAGAATTTAAACGGATGGTGCTGATCTGATCTTAATGTAGTGGAAGTGCTCATGAAAGATTTTTGTTCAGTCCAGAGTCTACCCGTAGATAATAGTATTTTCTGTAATTTGGATATTTCTAAGTTATTTTCACATAATTGTGTTTCACAGTAAGTGCCAATATATTCAAGTTTTAAGTCATTGTGTTAACTACTAGTTCGACATGAATTCCTGAGCTGGTCTCTACCTGGGGGATTCTGAAATTTTTAAAATGTATTGCTGCTTCTTATTTGGGTGTGTGATATAAGAAAATAAGACAAGATAGCATAGTCTGTGCTGCTAGTTAGGGGTAGGAGGTGATAGTGAAAGGGGAAGTGTAGGATGGGGAGGAAGATGATGGTATCAAATATTCACATATTTATAACATTGAGTCACTAGTAAATGATCTAAGGAGTAAATGGTAAATGTGGGCTTTCTGGGGTTCGGCAGATTCTTGTTTAATACTACCAAAACGTTGATGGAAAATTTTGCATGTGAAGGAAGTATTTCAATCAAACTATAAATGAGGCTTTGGTTGAACCTCACAGGAATCCTGGGTACAACTGTAGATGTTGGGTTTAGCTAACATAGAATGGGAGGTAACTCATATATAGGGCATGGAGTACTCCTAAGTTAGGTGTGGTTGCTTGGTCAGCCTTCACTGGGAAAGGGTGACCTATCTGAGAAACAAGTAGATAAGCATCCAGATATTCCAGAGAGCAGTTTGACACCACAGAACTCCCTTGAAGGGAATGGGCCTGGGCGGGAGAGGTAAGAAGATCATACTGCAGACCTGTAGGCATCAATAGCTCTAGGATGATCATTTGGCCTATGAAGGTTAAAAACTCTAATGTTGATTTGCACATGATTCTCAGTCCTTTGCTTTGGAATAATAATGTCTCTTTTGCAGAGATACCCATTGGAAGCTGGCAACTTTACCATGTAACATTGAAAATGACCAAGAAATTCAGAGTGGTGTTTGGAGGGGTCAGAGGCGCTGGTGCATCATTGGGTGGCCTGTCTATTGATGACATCAATCTTTCAGAAACACAGTGCCCTCATCATATCTGGCATATAACGAATTTCACACAGTTTATTGGCAGCTCAAGTGGAACTCTCTATAGCCCTCCATTTTATTCTCCTAAAGGTTATGCCTTTCAGATCCACTTGAATCTAAGCCATTCGACTAATGCAGGAATATATTTCCACTTGATCTCTGGAGCCAATGATGATCAATTACAATGGCCATGTCCTTGGCAACAAGCCACGATGACACTCTTGGATCAAAATCCTGACATTCGACAGCGTATGTCCAACCAGCGGAGTGTAACTACAGACCCATTTATGACCACCGGTTGGTGACTCATTTTCTTTATTGTTAATACATGATCATTGCTCTGGGAGGGATGGATGATTTGGGAATGAGAGACTGCATGGTCAGGTACCTAGGGAGTATTGAGCCCCAAATTTTAGGAACAGAAGATATTGAAGGGAAGGGCTTCAGCAGTTGTGGGTAGAGTCCCCCAGGCAGGACACTGTCAGGATGTGAGTTGGGAATGTCTCTGAAAAATAGAGAAGATACTGATGTTATTCCTGGCAATTGACCATACCTGAGTTCCCAGTTGTTCAAGGAGTGTTGGTTTTAGAGTCTGGCATGCCTGGGTTCTAATCCAAAGTTTGCTCCTCATTAGCTATGTGATACTGAGCAAATAGTCTTTTGGAGCCCCAGTGTCCTCAGCCATAAGACTGAGGCAGTAATAATAAGCACCCCCTTGCCACCAGGGCTGTCAAGCACAATTCAGCTCTTGTAGAAGGGGATGGTTCCTGATGAGAAGGAAGACATTGAGTGGGTGCTCTGGAGTGTTGGGAAGGCTCTGAGAAGGGACTATAACTTCTTATTAAAGAGTTCTGGAGGACTTGCCAATGGTGACATCATTCCCCATCTTCCCAGTCTCAAAAAGGAACAGCTCCTCCTCCCCCCCAAAATGATCACATTTCTAATTTTAATAATCCTTTGCCCTCTGGGAACCTAATAAAAAGTGAAATTGTGGCAAGGTGAATATTATTGCCAAATTTGAATTCTATATTTGAAAAAAATGGACCTCAGTGACATAGGAAAAAAGAAACCACTAATCTGATAGGAAAAAAGAAATATTCACAAACAGGATTATAGGGACTCGATGTTCAGAATTTCTTCACTTTTTCCCCAAAACATATTTCCCTGAATGAGCCATTGAAAATGGCTCAAAGTTGGGTGGGTCATCACCTTTTCCCAGAAGCAGTACTTCTCACTGTCTTCTTTTCCTGAAGGATTTTGCTCTGGTAGGTGAGTAATTCAGCTAATGAGATGAATTGTTCTATGTTAATATCAAAAACTCTCTCAGGGCGCCTGGCTGGCTCAGTCGGGAGAGCACGTGACTCTTGATCTCGGAGTCATGAGTTTGATTCCCCATGTTGTAGAGATTACTTAAAAAATAAAACTTAAAAAAAGTCTCAGAAACGTATTGATTTAACTTGGTTAAAAGGACTATCTATGACTCAGGGCAACTAAGGAATGATTCTAATGCTCAGGGGAGTTTCTATACTGGCCGGTCAATATAGGTGTTATACCCCACTCAAGAAACTTTTGGTATGCGTCCACACCAATCCCAGAATGTGGTCTTCCTTGCTAGGCAATCTCATTTTCTTTAGAACAGTATCAATGAACAAGCTTCAGTGACTTGCCAGGGAACACATCACAGGTCAATGGCATCATTTAATTATTTTGAGCTCTATCCTAATTGTGTTTCACATTGCCTGTTCTTTCCTACCACCAAAAGCTATGATGATGCTAAACACAATCCATTAATATAAATTGCTTTTTCAGATAATGGAAACTATTTTTGGGACAGGCCTTCCAAAGTGGGAGAAGTGGCTTTTTTCCCTAATGGAACTCAGTTTAGAAGAGGTCAAGGCTCTGGAACCAGTGCCTTTATAACCCACAAGAGGCTGAAAAGCAGAGATTTTATAAAAGGAGATGATGTTTATATCCTACTGACAGTGGAAGGTATGTCAGTAAAAATAATTTTATATAAGCTATTTTTGTTGTTGTCGTGGCCATTATTTACTGTGTTCTTCTGGGTTCCATTTTTAGGTATAGGAGCAAATGGGCATGAGAGTGGGATTTTTTTTTTTTTTGGTATGAATCATTAACAATATGAAAATAACTTAAATAAAAACAATGACCATTCCTGGATAAAAAACTTAATTACCACCACATGGAGCCATGGAAAATTTAGGCCAGAAATCTTTAGAAACAAGTGAAAGTGTAGCTGTCATACCCTAGAATTATACTCTGGGGTTCCAGAAATAGAAATATTACACAGCACATGAAATTAAACTGGAAATGAACTGTCTTTATTGTGTTTTTCAAATATATAGACATGCATACATATACATATGAGCATACAAGGATGCATGTATATTTTTTATGTATCCTATGTAAGCGCACACACATATGTTTTGTCACTGGTAGCATTAATCTATTGCCTTTTAAAATTTCTTACCCATGGCACCTAATAAATACATTTTCCAGGAATACTGCTGGTTTCCATGTTTTATGTGGCACCATTTTAACTCATTTACTATTAAAGACCCACTCGCATCTCAGTAAATCAGCATCTTGTTTGTGATGAAAGGTGGTGCAATTAAAACCCATGAAATTTTTATTTCAGTGTCAATTAGAGTAAATCTAGATGATACTTCTTGGAAAAAAATGTTCAAGAATAACTGTGTCGAGGGAAAAATCATCTTTTTTTTTTTATTCTTATGTTAATCCCCATACATTACATCAATAGTTTTAGATGAAGTGTTCCGTGATTCATTGTTTGTGCATAACACCCAGTGCTCCATGCAGAATGTGCCCTCCTCAATACCCACCACCAGGCTAACCCATCCTCCCACACCCCTCCCGTCTAGAACCCTGTTTGTTTTTCAGAGTCCATCGTCTCTCATGGTTCGTCTACCCCTCCGATTTCCCCCGCTTCATTCTTCCCCTCCCGCTACCTTCTTCTTCTTTTTTTTTTTCTTAACATATATTGCATTATTTGTTTCAGAGGTACAGATCTGAGATTCAACAGTCTTGCACAATTCACAGCGCTTACCAGAGCACATACCCTCCCCAGTGTCCATCACCCAGCCACCCCATCCCTCCCACCCCACCCCCCACTCCAGCAACCCTCAGTTTGTTTCCTGAGGGAAAAATCATCTTCTGTAGCAGAGAAAAAGTCCCAGGTTCATCAATTCAGTTCGACCCTGTTTGGAGGACAAGCAACAGGAAGCACTGCAAAGAATAGAGCCTGGTTGTTCAGGGGACCTGGCGGCTTGTGTCAGATATCCCCCAGTTTGCTCCCCTCTAGCAAGAGACCTGTGACCTTGGGCAAACCCCTCAACTGCCTTGCATTGCTGTGCTTTGGTCTCCGCGTCTGTCCCTCGAGAGTGGGTTATAAGGGCTTGGGCCCCTTGTGGCTCAGGCAAGCCCAGGCCCAGGCCCAGGTAAGCATGTGGTTCAGTTGACAGCCCCACAGCTTCAGTTTGCATCTGGATTTCGATTTTAATTATTTCACTACCTGTGAAACCTAAGCATCCATTTTGAAACTTAAAGATCAAATGCTTGTTAAAGTCAAACTGATTTCCACCCATACTCTCCCTCTGCCCTCCTTAGACATATCCCACCTTAATTCTACACCAGTTCAGCCAACCCCAACCTCTACTGTGAATGACCTTTGCACGAACTTTAAATGTGAGAACGATGGCATTTGCATTGTCCAAAATGGGAAAGCCGAGTGCAGGTAAGGGGTCATTTGGATGAGATCTCCCCATCCTCTTGTTAGAAAGTTTATCCTTTCCACACTGTAGGGTCAAACACTGACATCTTACATGAATGGTCAGTTGGTTCTCATCTCCTAGCCATCCATGGGATATTTACTTTTTGCTCTCCATTTAGGACTTTGGATAGCTACAAGAACAGTAAAATTATTTATGAAGAAATAGTACATTATATTGTAATTGCCTGAAAAAGTCCTTATGAGTTATATGTCTTATGAAGTCCTCACAACAGTCTGGTGTGGTGAAGTGGAACCGTCCCCATTTTCTAGATAGACATAGTTCTCAGACATTCTGGGATGAGCTTGGCCAAGGGGTACAGTGGGGAGGTGGAGGGACAGAGACATGAGAACTAAATTTTCTCCATTATCTGCACCACCTTCCTTTCCCACCTTGGGGCCACTGTTTTGAGTACCAGATGAATAGTAATTCCATTTCTTTTCCATTGGCCTTGCCTGGCCTCCTCTGGTTGAGTTCCATATGTCAATGGCCAGAACGTTGACCCACACCTTCAATGGTGAAGATTTTCAGACTGAAATGTCAACTTGTAACTCTGGGTCACATTCCGATGTGCAGGTGTCAGTCAGGGGAAGACTGGTGGTACATGGGGGAGAGGTGTGAGAGGAGAGGCTCTACCCGGGACACCATTGTCATCGCTGCATCTTCCACCGCTGCCATGTTTGCCCTGATGCTGATAGTCACCCTCATCAGTGTCTATTGTATCAGGAAGAAATATCGTAGAAGGATAAGTTCAAATACGGCAGCTATGACTCTGGAAAATGTAAGTTGAGTCTCATATTTGGTCATTCAAAACCTATTGATGAAATCATATGAAGAAGAATTAGGACTTTCTTATATACTTAAAAAAGAATCTCTTTATTTTCTATGCTGGATAACAGGTTTGAAACCATGAGTTCCTGTTACCTTCACAATAGGTCAACAGTTCTTAAATTGGAGCCCATGAGGGCTTTTCGGAAGGAGTTCATATCCTTCTGGAATTGTATGCAAAACTGTGTATGGTTGTATCTTTTTTCTAGGGTGAGGGTCTGTGACCCTTCTGAAAGACAAAACTGATTTTGCCTCTAAGTCCCAACCTTCCTGGTAGAGGGGACAGGTGAACTGTAAGCGTTTTTGCTCTGAAGGTCTTTTGGGTGGGGGTTGAGCTCAGGCTTGTAGGAAGGGGGTGCCGGCCTGTTTGAGGCTTTTCCATTTCCAATCCATCTGGCTCCATGTGCAGTAACTAACACTCAGGCAAGATTTTCAAGTAGAGGGTTTAAAGTCTTGCCTCAGAGGGTCTCTGAAATGGCAATAGACTCTTGAAACTACCCTGTCTCAGATTGGCTTCCCTGGAGAGAGTGTTCCTGGGAGCATGGAGAACGGAATAAGGGAAGCTGGACAGGGCAGAGGGTGAAGGTACACGGAACACAGGGATGGGATTGCAGCAGAGGCCTAGGCCCTGCTACGGAGCTGGGATAGTGTCCTGAATTTAGGCAAGGGGGCCAAGCCAATGTACTCCCCACATCAATAGCCATTGGATTGGGCTTGCCCCCTGGGAGGAAGTGGACAACTGGGGGAGGCAGGGCCCCTTGTGGCAAGGGCATGTCCTGCACGAAAGCCTTCCTTTTGAAGGGCAGGACTAAGCAGTAGCCCCAGCACCCACTACTTATGCAGTAGTAGAGTACACAGACCCCTAGTCTCACACACAAAAGAGCGCAAGGAAAATGGCGTCAAGTCTGAACATTGTTTAAAAGTGAAGCTATAAAATTCTTCCAGTTCTATTTCATTCAAAATAGAGTCTCTGAAAATTACTGGCGACACTAAAAAAAAAAAAAAATGTGCCCAATGAGGGTATCTCTGAAACTAGAAATACTGCAATTAGCTAAATCAAGAGCATATTTTCTGAAGAAAAATGGCTATTCAAGACATACTATATTTTACAGTTATGATTTTTTGAAGTGGACAAACTGGTACTAGACACTAAATTTGTTCGCAAAGTTAGTCAAAAGATGGACAATGATAATGAACAGAAAGCAAATAGTTTTATTCCCATACACTGCTGTCCCATTTCCTCAACAGCAGGAAGTGTTTACAGCTAATCATAAAGCAATGGCTCAGTTACTTCCCAAGCTTATTAGAAAAGTACTTAAAATGTATACAGGTGTTTTGTTGTGATTTAAAAACCAAACAAGTATTTCCGGCTTACTTTATGACTCAAAATAAAAGGGACAGATCGGCCAGTGACCTTGTAGGCCAACCTGATGAAAGCTGTACCTGCAGGCATGGTGCCCTGGGCCAGGAGGGATGCACTTGAGGTTTGGAGTAGTGGTTAGGGAAGAGAGGACACATTAGCTAGTAGAAAGGACTGCCAGTTATTCTTCTGGAAATTGGAAAATATAGGCGTTATTAAAAGGGCTGACTTATGAAGCAAATATTGGAAGGAGTTAAAGAAAATGATAAAGAGAAGAGAGAGAAAGAAGGAAGTTAAATCAAGAAAGGGGAGAATTATCAAAGTATCAGGGACACGGTAGGGCCGTTAAGTAAACACACACACACACACACACACACACACATACACACACACACCCCTAAGCACCATATTCCCAAGAGCAAGAAATCAACTTACATTTTCCCCAATCTAGACATTTCTACAGTTAATTCACTGATAATGGAACCTCCAGATCTAGTTTAGGTCTTAAATCAGAATGCTCTTCTTTCTGAGGCTACAGTGTGTGTTCGTCCTAATGGTTTAGCATCTGAATTCCGCTAGCCAGACGGGCCAGTGCATCTTCCTGGAGACCCGGCTGGGGGAGCCCACCAGCTGGGAGGGATGCCAGGAGCCTCTTGATGGCACTTCATTTAAAAATGAGACTGCTTCACTGTGATTCATTGAAATGACAGTTTTTAAATTTAGAAATTAAATCATCAATTGTTCTTTCCCCTTTTAGCAGCATGCATTTTGAAGATTAACTCAACAATATGGCCAGCAAATGAAATGAAAAAGGATTCTTCATCATGGATTTCACCTAGAATCCATTCCAACTGCCTTGTTCTTCTATAAATGGATCTTCTCTGTAAATAGCTGGATATACTATAAATCATTATTTTTGGTGAACATCTAATTGGTGAAATGTTTGTGTTTTTGTTTTTAAAGGAGGGGAAGCAATTCTGAGTCCCAGAGAATTGTAATATTGTCTCTATGAAGGAGCACAGTAACTAGAGATAGCTTTCCAAATTACTGATCCTTCCCTTGGGGGGCCAACGACAGCGGCCTCACAAGTGATTGCCTGGGCACCCACTGGAAACACCCAGTGGGAATGATCTACATGCCATCTCAGCATTTGTGTGTGGTCCCGTCCCAGTGTAGGGAGGGGTGGTAGGACAGCTCCCTCTCTCTCCGGGAACAAGTGCTCCTCTGGCCAAAGCTGGCCACTCTCTTGTTTTCTTCCACAGACTCTTCCGAAAGTGAGCTGGGTTTAGAATTTGTTTGAACGTGTACCTGCGATTGACCAGGAAACTTTTAACTCCCAGAGCAATGGTTCTCCAACTTCTCAGTCTCAGGAGTGATCGAGGGCCCCAAAGAGCTTTTGCTTGTGAATATCACATTTATCAGTACTTACGTTATTAGAAATTCAAGCCAGGAAAATGTAAAACTATGTATTTCTTAATCATTAATAAATAATAAACCCAATGTTTACATGTATTGCCAAGTAGTGTTCATGGTATGGCTTCACCACAGTGTAACCATTCATTGTTGAAGGACATTTGGGCTGTTTCCAGCTTGGGGCTATTACAAATAATATTTTTATGAAAAAATAACTCTTTTTCAAAACAAGAAAATATAGCAAAAGGAGGGGTAGTGTTTTACACTTTTTTGCAAATCTCTAATGTCTGGCTTAATAGAGAACCGTTGAATTCTCACATATGTGTCCGCATTTGGTCTGTTGTGATATGTTATTTTCATTGAAGGATACAAAGCAAATCTAGCCTCACACAGATATGTAATTGGAAAGGGGAGGTGTATTTAAATAGCTTTTCAGGTAATTGTGGATATTCTTTTTGAATAGTTTGTTGAAAGTTGACAAATGGTAATTTCTTAAATGTTAGCTATAACTGGAACCAGTATCAATGATCTCTTGTACTCTAGTATTATCCACTGGCCTGTCTTGTATTTTGAATGGATCATCTATGCATGATTTTGTAATATTGTGTATTGATCATGTAGAAAATACTTTACTGGTTCACTGAGTTATGACGTGCTTACAGTTTGTGGCACATTTCATTATACAGTATCAAAACATGACATTAGTTAATATCACTACTGATCTTATAAAAAAAAGTCTTTAAGTCTTGGGAAGTTGACACTCAGGTGGGAAAAGCAAATTTTCCAAAATTCGGATTTTTTGCTTGAAAGCTTAAATCTCATCATTGGCAACAAATACTGTTTTCTTTGTAGTGACAGGCTCATTTCAGTCAATTTTTTAATTCAAATTTTATTTTAAGACAATTACAGATTCACATGCAGTTGTTAAAAAAAATAAAAACAACAGGGAGAGATCCCTGTACCCTTCTTGAAGTTTCTCTCAGTGGGAACGTCTCACAATGCTATAGTACAATGTTACAACCGAGTTATCGACAGTGTTACAGTCAAAATACAGAACATTTTCATTAACACAAGGATCCCTCAAGTTGCCTTCAAATAGCCACTCCATTTGCCTATTGTTCCTACCTGCTGTTTAACCCCTATGACCATTAATCTGTTCTCTATTTCAGTAATTTTGTCATTTAAAAAAATGTTATATTAACAGAACCACGCAGTATAGCACCTTTGGGCATTGCTTTTTTTTTTTTTAACTCAGCATAATTCTCTGTAGATTCATCCAGGTTGTGTATACACTAGTTTTTGCTTTTTATTGCCAAGTAGTGTTCATGGTATGGCTTCACCACAGTGTAACCATTCATTGTTGAAGGACATTTGGGCTGTTTCCAGCTTGGGGCTATTACAAATAAAGCTGCTGTAAACATTCATGTACAGGTTCTGTAGACACATAAGTCTTCCTTTCTCTGGGATACATGCCCAGGATAGCAATTGTTGGGTTATATGGTAATTGCATGTTTAGTTTTTTAAGACACTGCCAAACTGCTTTGCAGAGGGGCTGTACCCTTTTACATGCCCACCAACAGCATATGAGTAATCCAGTTTCTCTGCATTTATACCAGCTTTTGGTGTTTCACTATCTTTTTTTTTTATTATTTTTATTTTTTATTTTTATTTATTTTTTTTAATTTTATTTATTTATTTGAGACAGAATGAGAGAGAGCACATGAGAGGGGGGAGGGTCAGAGGGAGAAGCAGGCTCCCCGCCGAGCAGGGGGCCCGATGCGGGACTCGATCCCGGGACTCCAGGATCATGACCTGAGCCGAAGGCAGTCGCTTAACCGACTGAGCCACCCAGGCGCCCCCTTTTTTTTTTAAATAGACTATTTTTTTTAGAGTACTTTTAGATTCACAGCGAAACTGAGCAGAAAGTTCAGAGTTCCCATATACCCCTTCCCCCCACATACCCACAGCCTCTCCCACTGTCAGCATCACGAGAGTGGTAAATTTATTGTTGTCAACAAACTTACATTGTCGAAAGCATGGACTTCAGTCATACTTTAGTGGACTTTAGTCCATACTTTCCATTAGGAGTCACTGTTGGTGTGGTACCTTATATGGGTTTGCACAGATAGATAGTAGCATGGATTCACTGATTATAATATCCTACAGAATAGTTTCACCACCTGAAAAATCCTTCTGTGTTCTGCTTATTTGTCCTTCCCTCCACTTAACTCCTGGCAACCATTCATCTTTTTACTGCCTCCAGAGTTTTGCCTTTTCCAGAATGTCATTGAGTTGGAATCATATAGCATGCAGCCTTTTCAGATTGGTTTCTTTTACTTGTCACTATTTTTATTTTAGCGATTCTGAGAAGTGTGTAGTGATCTCTTGTTGTGGTTTTAATTGGCAGTTCCCTAATGACTAATGACATTGAACGTCTATATCTACCTATCCATTTATCTATAGTGTTTTTGAGTGTATCTCTTTGTGTAGCTTTTATAGTGCTTACTTTACTACAATTTTCATATGTAGAAGTATACAAAAAATATGGTTATAATTATATATTATATATAACACATATATATAACATATGTTATATTATATATAATTATATTATATATAACATATGTTATATATAATATATACTTATTTATATATAAATATGTATAGCTATACAGAAATGTAATATACAAATTCTATTATATATATATTATGTGTAAGTATATATAAATGTAATAAATATAATTTATATTTTTAAAATTTATATTTATATACGAAAAAGATGGATACTCAATGGTTAAGCTTTCATAAAGTTAATAATGTTTACTGCTTCATTAGGGACATTCTTAAGCAAAACTGGCTTTAAAATTATGTGTTTATTTATTTACTGCAAGTGTACAACAGTAAAATTATAATGACTTCCAGTGACAGTTTGGTACCCCTGCCTTGATTTGTGCTAAGACACCAGCAGTTTTACCCATGACTACTTTTTTACTCCAATTTTGTTTATTGTGGTAAAAATTTGTAAACTATAAAATTCTCATGATGCCTGGCTGGCTCAGTCCCTAGAACATACGACTCTTAATCTCAGGGCTGTCAGTTCAACCCCCATGTCAGGGGTAGAGTTTACTTTAAAAATAAATAAATATAGGGGCCCCTGGGTGGCTCAGTTGGTTAAGCATCTGCCTTTGGCTCAGGTCATGATCCCAGGATCCTGGGATCGAGTCCCACATCGGGCTCCTTGCTCAGTGGGGAGCCTGCTTCTCCCTTTCCCTCTGCCTGCCACTCCCCCTGCTTGTGCTCTCTCTCTCTCTCCTTGTCAAATAAATAAAAAAATCTTTTTTAAAAAAATAAATACAGGTGGCACCTGGGTGGCCCAGTCGGTTAAGCATCCAACCCTTGGTTTTGGCTCAGGCTGTGATCTCTGGGTCGTGGGATTGAGCCCTGAGTCGAGTCGAGCTCTGTGCTCAGTAGGGAGTCTGTTTGAGATTCTCTTTCCCTCTGCCTTTTCCCCCTATGCTCTCTCCTCACTCTCTCTATCTCTAAAATAAATAAATAATCTTGAAAAAATAAATAATATAAATTTTAAAAAACTATAAAATTCACCATTTAACCATTTTAAAGTGGCATTTAGTACATTTAAAATGTTATACAACCACCACCACTCTCTAGTTCCAGACATTCTCATTACCCCCAAAAGAAAATTATCCACTAAGCAGTTATTCTCCCTCCCCCCCTCAGCCCTTGGCAACCACTCATCTGCTTTCTGTCTTTATAGATTTACCTAGTCTGGACATTTTGTATAAATGGAGTCATACAATATGTGACCATTTGTGTCTGGCTTCTTTCACTTAACGTAAGATTTTTGAGGTTCGACCGTGGTATCAGTCCATCCTTCCTTTTTATAGCTGGATAATATTCTGTTGTATGAGTATACCACACTTTTTATCCATTCATCCGCTGATGGGCATTTGGGTTGTTTCCACCTTTACCTATTGTGAATAATGTTGCTATGAACCTTTGTTCTCTGCTATGAACCATAGTTTTTGTTTGAACATCTACTTTTTTTTTTAAGATTTATTTATTTATTTATTTGACAGAGAGATACACAGCGAGAGAGGGAACACAAGCAGGGGGAGTGGGAGAGGGAGAAGCAGGCTTCCCGCGGAGCAGCGAGCCTGATGCGGGGCTCGATCCTAGAACCCCGGGATCATGACCCGAGCCGAAGGCAGACGCCTAACGACTGAGCCACCCAGGCGCCCCTGAACATCTACTTTTTTAAAACATTTTTTAAATTAAATAATCTCTTTGCCCATTGTGGGGCTCGAACTCATGACCCTGAGATCAAGAGTTGCACCCTCCACCAACTGAGCCAGCCAGGTGTCTCTGAACATCTATTTTCAATTCTTTGGGGAATATATCTAGGAGTAACATTGGTGAGTCATATGGCAATTCTACGTTTAACTTTTTGAGCAACTGTCATATACTTTGCATGGCAGCTACACCATCCTACACTCGCACCAGCAATGCATGGAGGGGTCCAATTTCTTTATATCCTCATCAGATTTGTTATTTTCCGTTTTTATCGTTGTTGTTCTTTTTAAAAGTCATCTCTACACCCAACATGGGGCTTGAACTCATGACCCCTGAGATCAAGAGTCGGATGCTCTACAGACTGAGCCAGCCAGGTGCCCCTATTTTCCATTTTTAAAAATTATAACAATTCTAGTGGATGTAAGGAGGTATCTCATTATAGACTCACAAATACTTTTGACTCAGAAGTTTAAATGTCACCATAGAAGAGGCAAATAACATTTTAGTATTAATATGACAATATTTTTATCTCCATGACCCCATGAAAGGATTTGGGAAGTTGTTAGGGGTCTGTGAGCCACCCTTTAAGAAGAGCCGCACAAGTTAAATGCAGGGAGTAATGGTAGACTTTTCTTTACACAGCTAGTGATTTTATTTATTTATTTTATTTTATTTATTTTTTTAAACATTGTATTTATTTATTTGAGAGAGAGTGAGTGAGAGACAGAGAAAGAAGGAGCATGGGGAGGGGCAAACAGAGAGGGAGAAACAGACTCCCTGCTGAGCAGGGAGCCCCACATGGGGCTCAATCTGGGGACTCTGGGATCATGACCCGAGCCGAAGGCAGACACTAAACTGACTGAGTCACCCAGACACCCTGGTGAGTGGCATTTTAGATGATTTTTCTTGGCTGCTTGCCTTTCAGAAGGGGCAAAGTTAAGATAGTAGTTAAAGACATGAACTTTTATATCAGATAGACATGGATTTGAATGCTGGCTCAATAAATAGTGACATAATTTTAGGACACTTGCCTAATATCTCTGAGCCTCAATTTCCTCAGCCATAAAATAGCTACATATGGGAATTTTTATGTGGTTTAATAACACAAGTGTAAATTGTTTGGTGCATAGTGGGCACTCAGCAAAGAGTAGCTATGCAAAGTAGGTAGTATTAAAAGTGTGATAAAATTTATTATCTAAACAGGGCAATTTTGAGGGTGAAGAGTGTTGTCAGAAAGGACTATGGACAGGGCACCTGGGTGGCGGAGTCGGTTTAGTGTCTGACTCTTGGTTTCGGCTCAGGTCATGATCTCAGAATCGTGGGATCAAGCCCCACCACAGGCTCCACGTTCAACGGGGAGTCCGCTTGAGATTCTCTCCCTTTCCCTCTGCTCCTCCCCCAGCTCGCACTATCTCTCTCTAAAATAAATAAAATATTAAAGAAAAAAAAAAGAAATGACTATGGACACCAGGCTTTCCTTGTCTCAGACAAACCTGGGATGAAAAGAAGTTGTAAGCAGTCCCTTTAGCAACGGAAGAGACAATGTTGCCCGCGTGCTGCTGGGTAAGGATGCAGGCTCTGGAGCCAGACTGTCTGGGTTCACACCCCACCACACACTGGTTGTATGACCTTGCACAAACTACTTCATCTCTCTCTGCCTATATTTCCCCACCTCTGTACTGAGCAACAACAATACTTTTCTCAGAATGTTGTTGCACGAATTAGACTATATGATATATGTGAAGCGCTTTAAATAGTTCCTGGTACATCATGAGCACTTTGTAAGCAAGAGCTGCTATTGTTAGAAGAGGAAATGCAAGGGGAGGGTAAGAAGAGGGAGGGTAAGGCGGCAGGAGGAATTATCTTGGAGGATAATTGGTTATTTTCAGTAAACTGCCTGGAGTAGTGAAGGGATTAGTTAAGAGTGATTTTTGGTAAGCCTCTAATTAGCAGTTTTGCAGTTGTGTATGTGCCTTTCCTCATAGTCCATGTTCGTGGCAGTTTACAATAAAAATCCTGCTTAAGAAAATTCAGCCCTTTAAAGGTTGATCTCGTTGTGGTTTTCTGTGCAGGATCTTGACCATTTGTGTTGCAAGCTTTACTGGACTCCCAGCTGTGACTGCTCCATAATCAAGGATTCTCAAATTGAGATGGAGATAATTTTTCAGCATTTTGTATTTTTTAAAAAATTATTTTATTTATTTATTAGAGAGAGAGAGTGCACAAGCAGGGGGAACGACAGGCAGAGGGAGAAACAGGCTCCCCGCTGAGCAAGGAGCCCAATGTGGGGACTCGATCCCAGGACCCTGGGATCATGACCTGAGCCGAAGGCAGACCCCTAACGACTGAGCCACCCAGGCACGCCTAAAATGTGCCTTTAAAAAAACAAAGAGGGGCACCTGACTTGCTCAGTCGGTGGAGCATGCGATTCTTGATCTCCGGGTTGGAGTTCAAGCCCCATGTTGGGTGTAGAGATTACTTAAAAATAAAATCTTTACAAAATAGTAAAAATAAAACTAAAAAAAAGAAAACAAGCCTCAGTTGCCGTTCAAAAATTCTGATGGTAGTTTTTTTTTTTTAAAGATTTTATTTATTTATTTGAGAGAGAGAGAGCACAAGCAGGGGTAGGGGCAGAGGGAGAAGCAGACTCCCTGCTGAGCAGGGAGCTCAATACGGGGCTCAATCCAGGAACCCTGTGATCATGACCTGAGCTGAAGGCAGATGCTTAACCGACTAAGCCACCCAGGCGCCCCAGACCAGGCGCCCCAGACTTCTGATGATAGTTGAGAAGGAAAAACAAATTATAAAAGAAATAAAGAAATAAACATTTTAATTTTGTAGGTTTTATGAGTTTATTGTTGGAAAATTCAAAGGACTCTATCGAAAATTATCAGAGGTAATAAGTTCTTATAATTATATATTTAAATAAGTATGCAAGATTATTTGTACATGTGAATGCCATAATGCTAAAATATACAATGATAATGAAATGATAATTTGGATTCTGTACCCAATTCCAATCCGTGTGTGTGTGTGTGTGTGTGTGTGTGTGTATAGGGATGGGGGATTGCACACACAAATAAGCAATTCTCAAGACATCAGCTGGTGTCCTAGAATTCAACTCAGTTTCAAACTGTCTCCCCAGAGACAGCATCAGATTCCACAGGTTAAATGCTCAGTCCTACAAGACTGCCCCTCATCCCCCAAGTCAGATGCCTGTTGCAAGCCCAGGTTGATACTTGTGCTTCCCACTGAGGGGCTATCGACTGGGGGGTCCCATACCTCCACTCCAGCCTTGGGTTTGATTAACTTGCTAGAGTGGTTCACAGAATTCAAAGAAATATTTTATTTACCAGATTACTGGTTTATTATAAAAGAATATAACTCAGGAACAGCTAGATAGAAGAAATGCAAAGGGCAAGGTATGTGGGAAGAGGCGTGGAGCATCCCTGCCTTCTCTGGGCATGTTATTCTCTCTGTACCAGGTTCACCAACCCAGAAGCTCTGCAAACCATGTCATTCTGGGTTTCTTTGGAGGCTCCATTACATAGGCATGATTGATTAAATCACTGCCATTTGTGGTTGAACTAAAATTCCAGCACCTCGCCCTTCCCTGGAAGTGGGGAGAGAGGTGGGACTGAAGGTTCCAACCCTCTAATCACACGATTGTTTCCCCATACAAGTCCCATCCTTAGGTCGTTTTCAAAAGTCACCTCAGTAACATAAACCCAGCTGTGGTGGAAAGGGACTCATAAATAAGACATCTATCTCACCATGACGGCTCTAAAGCAATTTCAAGAACTGAGGACAAAGACCAGATATTATGACAAAAACCACACCTGTTCCTCTTACCAGCTCAGGAAATTCCAACAGCCTTGGGTGCTCTGAGTCATGAACCATAGACAAAGACCAAATATAATGAGAAATATATTTTGGTCATTCAGATGATTTCTTATGAATCATATTATCACTGATGGCTTTTTTTGGTTTGTGCAAATACTGAATTATTGATAATTAACTCAAAACACACAACATTTATAAAATCATAAGATTGTAACAAGAAAAATAAAAGGACAAGAATAAATGGACAGATATATAATATTCCCAGGTGAGAATTTTAAATACAGAAGACAAATAATTCCTAACTGAATGTAATACATAGGTTTATGCATCATTGATGCATTATCAATAGAAGTTATAACAGAATAGAAAATAGAACTTGACAATTTGATAGTCACCTGGAGGACCAAAGAAATCAATATGAATTTATAAATATGTATGTATTTACATAAAATTGTTCTGTCATATTTGAAACATTTTAGAAAGTAATAAAAACCAAAACATTATAGTACTGGGTTAAAAGAAGATAAATTGCCCAGGGGATTCTATTCCATTGTTCATATATTATAAAATTAATGTATGGTGAAACAGAAGCAATATGACAACTGGGGAGAGAGGCTGGGGAGTGGGGGGGGTTGGTAATTCTGCTCTCAGCTTGCCTCTCTGCTTCCCTGTCTCCATGCCTGAGCTCCTGCCATTCACTTGGCTAAGTGGGTTCAGGGCCTGCCAGGTCTCTCTCTTCTCTATCTGCACATCACTGTGTTGCTATATCTGGTATCTGGCCAGAAAATGGTATTATCTTAGGTTTTGGGGTCAGGCTTTACTTGGGAGATCCAAGTTGCATGCTCTACCTCAGCTTCATCACATGGAGACACTGGGAGTATTGGACATGAACTCACTTCTATCAAAGCAGTGCTTCCTGACCTACAATTTCTTTTTTATTTTTACTTTTTTTAAGATTTTATTTATTTATTTGACAGAGAGAGACACAGCAAGAGAGGGAACACAAGCAGGGGGAGTGGGAGAGGGAGAAGCAGGCTTCCCGCGGAGCAGGGAGCCTGATGTGGGGCTCAATCCGAGGACCCTGGGATCATGACCTGAGCCAAAGGCAGATGCTTAATGACTGAGCCATCCAGGCGCCCCTCAGGTTTTACTTTTAAGTCTTTAATCCGTTTTGAGTTAATATTTGTGGTGGTGTAAGATAGGGGGTTAATCTCATCATTTTGTATGTGATTATCTAGTTTTCCCAGCACCATTTACTGATGAGACTATTCTTTCCCCATTGAGTATTCTTGACTACCATATCAAATATTAGCTGACTGTATATGCAAGGATGTATCTCTGAGCTCTCTATCCCATTTATCTAGGTATGTGTTTTGATGACAGTATGAGACTGTTTTGATTACTATAGCCTTATCGTGTCATTGGAAAGAGGAAGTGTGATGCTTCCAGTGTTGTTCTTCTTCCTCATGCTTGCCTTAGCAATTTACAGTCTTTTGTGATCCTATATGAATATTAGGATTGTTTTTTTCTGTTTCTGTAAAATATGCGAGTGGAATTTTGACAGGGATTACGTTGGATCTCTGGATGGCTTTGGGTGCTAGGCACATTTGAACAATTTTAGTTCTTCTGATCCATGGACACTAAATATCTTTCCGTTTATCTGTGTCTTCTTCAATTTTTTTAATCCAAGTCTTAGTGTTTTCAGTATACAAATCTTTTACCTCTTTGGTTAAATTTATTCCCAAGGACTTTATTGTTTTTGATGCTATTATAAATAGGATTTGTTGTTGTTGTTGTTGTTTTTCAATTTTCTCAGATATTTCGTTGTTAGTGTATAGAAACTCAACTGATTTCTTTTTTTTAAAGACTTTATTTATTTATTTGACAGAGAGAGAGAGCACAAGCAGGGGGAGCGGCAGGGAGAGGGAGAAGCAGACTCCCCACTGAGCAGGGAGCCTGATGCGGGTCCTGATCCCAGGACTCTGGGATCATGACCCGAGCTGAAGGCAGATGCTCAACAGACTGAGCCTCCCAGGCGCCCCTCAACTGATTTCTGTATCTTAATTTTGTATCCTGCAACTTTACCAAATTCATTTATTAGTTCTAACAGGTTTTTTTGGTGGAATCTTTAGGATTTTCTATAAATAGGATCACATCGTCTGCAAACAGACAATTATACTTCTTCCTTTCTGATGTGAATGCCTTTTAGTTCTCTCTCTTGCATGACTGCTCAGGCTAGGACTTCCAGTACTAGGTTGAATTGGAGTGGTGAGAGTGGGCACCCTTGTCTTGGTCCTGATCTTACAGGAAAAGCTTTCAATCTTTCCCCATTGAATATGACGTTAGCTGTGGGTTTGCCATATATGTCTGGCCTTTATTATGTTGAGGTTACTCTTAATTTGACTTCATATTTTATTGCCCAGGCTAGGGCATGGCATGTGTTTCATATGTTAGTCTGTTTTCTTCTAGTTTTTCATGTACATAATGTCTGACACCACGCTAGCCCAAAAACACAGACAACAAAGACAAAAATAAATGAGTGGGATCATACCAAGCTAAAGAACTTCTGCACAATAAGAATGAAAAGCAAGGCAATGAAAAGCAAGGCAACCTATGAAATGGGAGAAAATATTTGTAAACTATCCAATAAGGGCTTAATAT
Organism: Neomonachus schauinslandi; assembly: GCF_002201575.2. Lineage (NCBI taxonomy): Eukaryota > Metazoa > Chordata > Mammalia > Carnivora > Phocidae > Neomonachus > Neomonachus schauinslandi. The sequence goes on along the minus strand of NC_058416.1, from coordinate 39,863,825 downwards.
TCAAAATGTATAAGGAAATCATACAACCGAATAGCAAAAAAAGATTAGGTTAAAAAATGGGCAGAGGGCCCGAATAGACATTTTTCTAAAGAAGATATGCAAATGACCAACAGGTACACAAAAAGATGTTCAATATCACTAATCATCAGAGAAACGCTAATCAAAACCAAATGAAATATAGCCTCACACCTGTAAGAGTAGCTGTTATCAAAAAGACAAGAGATAACAAGTGTTGGCGAGGATGTGGAGAAAAAGGGAGCCCTTGTGCACTGTTGCTGGGAATGTCAATCAGTGCAGCCACTCTGGAAAACAGTATGGAGGGTCCTCAAAAAATTAAAAATAGAACTACCATGTGATCCAACAATCCCGCTTCTGGATGTATATACAAAGGAGATGAAATCAGGATCTTAAAAGTAAATTTGCACTCCCATATTTTATTTATTTATTTATTTATTTATTTATTTAAGAGAGAGAGAGAGAATAAGAGACAGAGAGCATGAGAGGGAGGGAGGGTCAGAGGGAGAAGCAGACTCCCCGCCGAGCAAGGAGCCCGATGCGGGACTCGATCCCGGGACTCCAGGATCATGACCTGAGCCGAAGGCAGTCGCTTAACCAACTGAGCCACCCAGGCACCCTCTGCACTCCCATATTTATTGCAGCATTATTCATAATGCTAACATCTGGAAACACCAAAATATGGAAATTAATGGATAAAGAAGATATCGTGATGTTGGTCAAAGGATACAAACCTCCAGTTATAAGATGAATAAGTCCTGGGAATATAATGTACAACACAGTGACTATAGTTAACAATACCGTATCATAATACTTCAAGGTTGCTAAGAGAGTAGATCTTAAATGTTCTCATCACACACACAAAAAAAATGGTAATTATGTAAAGTGATGGAGGTGTTAACTAACTTTATTGTGGTAAACATTTGGCAGTATATACATGCATGAAATCATCACATCGTATACCTTAAACTTACACAATGTGCCATGTCAGTTATACCTCAATAAAAGTGGAAAGAAAGTAAAAGGAGAAAAGTAATAAATTGTATTTTTCCATCTTTTGCCTCCATTTGCTTCTGTGGAATCTCCCACCACTTCTAAGGCCTCCACAATAGTTTTTGAGAATTTCCAGAGGCTTTCTCATGTGAACTCAGCTGCATATGGTATCCATCACTTGGCCTTTCCTGCTCCAGCTCCCACCGGTGTTTCTTCCGCTGTTATGGGTTGGATTATGTCCCCCAACCTTCATATGTTGATGTCCTAACATCCAGTCCCCCAGAATATGACTGTATTTGGAAACAGAGTGTTCGTAGATGTAATTTGTTAGGATGCGGTCATACTGGAGTAGGGTGGGCCCCTGAATCCAATATGACTGGTGTCCTTACAAAAAGAGGAAATTTGGACACAGACAGGCACACAGGGAGAATGTCACATGAAGATGAAAACCAGATCCGGGTGATGCTTCTCCACACCAAGGAAAACCAAAGATGGCGGTGAACTCCCCAGGGGAGAGGCATGGGACAGATTCTCTCTCAAAACTCTCAGAAGGAAACAACCCTGCACCTTGCTCCAGCAATTCTAGCCTCCAGACCTGTGAGACAATATATTTCTGTTATTTCAGCCACCCAGTTTGAGGTACTTTGTTACATCAGTTCTAGGCAACTGATACACTTGACAAGTGCTTTCTGGAATCTAAGCCCTATTAAGGCAGACACCAAATGTGCCTTGTTTGTCATTGTGCTCCCCAGGTTTAGCCTGGAGTCTGACCCACTGTGCACATTCTTTACTGAGTGAAAGCCTAAGTCCCTGCTAGTACTGCTCATGCCCACAGACGCTGGTGGGGCGGGGTGGCTGTGTCCTGTCCCGTCATGTGCCGAGCAGGACACTGCTGTTGAGAGGATGTCCTTTCATCTGCTGTTGGGAGGGTGTCCTTTCATGGAGTCTTGCTGCCGAGCTATGCTGGAGCTGGCCCGTGTTCTCTGACACCACGCTGGATTGTGAGGCAGTGTTCCTGGTGTTGTGTAGGGATCTTATATAGGGATCAGTCTTTGGTTCTGTCTTTTGCATTTCGGTTTTCCTAGGGTTTTGCTATGAATCCATGAGAGTGTCCCAGAGAAAAAATATTGGACTTACTCATGATGTGCAGAACTCAAAATACCACCTCGCCTCCAAGAAACCTGGTATTGTTTCTTTTTTAACCAATCATGGAGCCTGCTCGCTTCCCCCTTATGGTGCTCTCTCAGCAAGTGCCTTGGTGGCCATCGGTGACAGTCTCTTTGTTGGCCCATCCCACCTGCCCTCTAGACTTGTCTGTTATATCGGATTCTACCCATGAGGACTGTGTCAGTGAAGCGGTGGTCCCAACTCACATTTCAGCTCCCAGGGGTGTCCGTGTGTGACAGTAGGACACTGGAACTTAAGTTTATACGTTCACCAAGAACCTGTTTTCCATGTCTAGTACTGAAGGCAACTGTGCAATCCATTTCCTCCATCCATCCATTCATTCAACAAACAGTTTCAAATTGAAAAGCATTGGTTCTTAAAATGGCGAGCTTCGTCACCTAGATAGCTCATTTCCAGAGGGCAGCGAATGGATAGTACTCTCGGACCTCAATGTCCTAGAAATAGGCTATGTTAACTGATTGACTAATTTCATTGGCCTGTATCTGAATTTAGAGTCTCACAAAACGCCTATGTAACTCACCCTACGACGTGATGCAATGCTTGCTGAGATTTATGGAAAACATCCAGTATTCTTACCCATGGAGTTCTCATCGGTATCATTTTACCAGCAGCCCCCGTCTGTCTTTTTTGACAGCAAACCGAAAGAGAAGGACTTTGAAATCAGAAAGAAAAGGCATATATCTGTAGAAATATGGGTTATTGCTATCCTTTGAAAAAATTCAACCTAAAAATTCGATGTTTCTCCTTCTGTTCAAATCCAATTGTCCATCTGCTCTGCATTCCTTGCTTCCCCATGGCTCACTTTGCACCTTTTCCAGGGCTCATTCACACTTGTCATTCAGTCATCTGTCCTTCCAAATCAGCGGCAGCCACAGTCTAATTTAACAGCGAGATGACAGGCTGTTCCTCTGGCTTTAATGTAGGCTAATTTGAACAATCTGCAGTCCTCTGTTTATTTTATTTTAATTTTCAGCCTTCTGCGGATGTTATCTTCTAGCCCAGCAGACGACGTTTTTGTTTCTAAGCTCAGTGCAGCAGATGCTCTGTTGGTTTTCCCATAGAGAAGGCAACCAGGAAGGCTAGAAGCATGACCGTTTTGGGGGGTTGGGGGAGCCCGCACTGGCAGAGCATGTTTCTGTGACAGCAGGGCACCTTTCTCTGACCTTTTTTCCATTTTGATACTGAAAACACGAGTGAAGAGAGGCATGATCTTTTAAAATATGGGAGGTTTGCATAAAAATATTCTGGAACCCATGGCAGGATACTAGGTTTTAGGATGCCGGAGGTTCCCATTCAGCTTTACATTCCGAGCCTTTCCCTCCTCTCCCCTCCCCGCCCCCACCCCATTCCAAATTCTCAGGACTACACAGGAAATATTTGTGGAATTGAATCGAATAGATTAGTACAATCAAAGACATGGTAAAAGACAACAACACACTTCAAAGAATTATTTTTTAGATAGAAGCTTTAAAGTAGAGACAATATCTCATTTGGATCATTGTTATTAGCTTGTTAGGCCTAAATAATATTTAGGGTACTTTTTTCACTTGCCTATTAATTGTGCCATTTTTCCTCTTCTCAGATTGTCAGTCCTTCCGTTTGACACAAAATGTTAGGAAATGAGCAAAACACATCATCCCAGATTTTAATTTTTCATGACATTTGAACGAAAAAACCATAAACTTACAGCAAAAAGACAACACCCGTCTATAATCCAGAATGCATTTTATTTTCTTACATTGTATTCTTTATTGTTTAAAAATTATATTCTTATAGTTTGATATTTGTGCAGACTTAGCTCGGGTTTCGTGGTTGTCCTAGGCCTTGGTTCTGCCTCATCTGAGGCATCTGAGCATGTGGAGGATGGATCGGTGAGGATGGAATGAGCATTCTGTAAAATTGATTGCCTTGTGGCACAATACTGGATATTGATGGATTGAGGGCTAATATGGGTGCAGGAAAAGTGGGTGGAATATGAAGTTTTGAGAAAGCAAAAGGGGCCTGGTCTCAAAGCTGATTTGAGAAAATTCTGTGAATTTACCCTTCATTCATCAACAGTATTTTTGAGCGTATTATTCCGGGCACTGGGGCTTCAGCAAGCAATAAAACAAAGTCTGGCTTTCTTTGAGCTTATAGGCAATGCCTAAACCAACAAGAAAGACAGATTTTGACAAATGTTAGGCAAAGGTTAGAGAAAAGTGAGTGATTGACCGGGTGGCTACGCTATTTAGGATATCTGGTTAAGTCTCTTGAAGGTGATGATTAAGTGGAAATCTGAATATGTCACAGCACCAAATGTGGTAAGGAATACTTGGAAGCAGGTATTCTTCAGGAACTTTTTTTTAAAGATTTTATTTATTCTAGAGAGAGAAAGAGAGAGAGAGAGAGTGCACAAGCAGGGGGAGTGGCAGGCAGAGGGAGAGGGAGAAGCAGACTCCCCGCTGAGCAGGGAGCCTGACATGGGGTATGATCCCAGGACACTGAGATCATGACCTGAGCTGAAGGCAGACGCTTAACCCACTGAGCCCTCCAGGTGCCCTAGGAATACTTTCTAATGAGTCCTTAAATGACCATTTGAGGGAAGTGTTGAAAGCTAAAGTCGTGCTGTTGAAAACTTCACCACCATTCTCACCTGTGAGGTATCTTTCTCCTCTGAATCTCCTTTCTGCTACCTTCTGGGGCTGCCCTCTCAACATTCCACTTAGACCTGTCTGTCATAGAGCCTAGGGCACGCTGATGCACTGATTTCTTTACGTGTGTGTCCTCTTATTTTTCCCTGTAAACCTCTTGAGGACAAGCTTTGTGTCATCCACTTTTCATCTGTGGCTGCCAATCCCTGGCATGGAGTAAATAGTTAATAATTGCATATTCAATCACTATATTCTTCTCATCTCCACAGCTAGATAGAAAGGCAGACCATGTCCCATGTATTTTTTTTATATATATAGTGTTTTATTTATTTAAGTAATCTCTACACCCAATGTGGGGCTCAAACTCATGACCCCGAGATCAAGAGTCACGTGCTCTACCGACTAAGCCAGCGAGGCGCCCCCACATGTGTTTTTGCCCCCCGCCAAGTGCCCGGCAGCTGGAGGCTTGTCGTAAGTAGTGGGGCAAGATTTGCCAATTGCAGGTTCTTAGATGCAAGCACTTAAAATCCTTGCTTAAACCCCACTTGGCTTTTGAGTCTTTGCTCAAAGGGTAAAGTGGAAAGATGGGGAACAATGTAGGCAAGAGGGAGATTTAGACAATAGTCCACTTTTTAAGGGTGTTTATTGGATTTTTTACTAGATCGACTTAGGGCTAGATAAAGGGGGAGAGGTAAGGAGATAAGTGGGGAATTTGGGGAAGGGGATTGATATATTGGACACAGGATATTTGTTACAAAGTTTAAATGATACTCTCAAGGATAAAAAATGTTTCTAATAAAAGGCAAGCACATTTTTATACAAGAAAATGAAGACACCGTAATTGTGCTAGTTTGGCTTTTTGTTTTCTTGCTAATATTACATCACCGAGTCACACAAGCGTGGTGAGGAGGGGACAATAAAAATCAGTTATCAATGCACTATTAACTCAGCGTGCTCTTACCTATTAATAAGACATTGATGTCTCCTCTTATGCGTGTCCCATCGAGAAGCACTTTCTCATTACCTCCAAGCGGCATACACAAAATGGCTTTTCTAATATACTCATGCCTGTGGATGCTTGGTGCTAAAGACTTGTTTAAATGGTCAAAGATATCCTATTTAAGAAACAGGAAACACTTACATTGCACATTATCAACATTAGAATAGGATCTCATTATCCATTAGCTGGTATTTGTGCGATTTATAACTCACTTTAGATTGAGTTTTGCAGAATTTCATGATCTTTGCCACATCATCAGCTGAAAAAGTAGGTGCTATGTCTTTGCTCATCAGTTTGATATTATTAGCTGGGATTATGGCCTTGTGTTTTCTAGGCTGCAGAGATCTTTTAAGAGATGCTGCTAATTAACTATTAAATAAACCTTGGATGTAGTTATCTTCATAACAGATAAGCTACTTGGAAATTGCTTTCAATAAAATGGAATGAGTTAAATTTCTTTCTATTTTTGTCAACCTTTGCCTGTCTTCTCTAAATCTCAGACAGAACACTATACTGTGTATTTTTTTTTTTTTTTAGTAGACTGTGGTCTCTTAAAACTTTTGAAAGAAGGAACAAGTAAAGAGAGCTTCTCTGAAATGGCCTATGGGAAAATCAAGATGCTTCCAATGAGTACTGACACTCTGCTTTGAGACAAATCTATGCGTGTTCACATAGGGGAAGAAGGAAACCTAACAGAGGCAAATGTTTCATACCATAAAAAGTAAATCACATTATAATTTAGAGAGAATTATATGTTCATTAAGTTGCAGTTCTTTGTTGTTGTTTTTGCCATTTTCATTGAGAAAAGGTAAAGAAAAAATAAAAAGCTAGGGAAATTGGGTGCCCAGCTGGCTCAGTTGGTACAGCATGCAACTCTTGATCTCGGGTCATAAGTTCGAGCCTCATGTTGGGTGTAGAGGTTACCAAGAACAACAACAAAAAAATCCCGAAAAAAATCTTTAAAAAATTGGGTGCCTTGTACTTTTATAGAGCTATGGCAGATTATTTCATTGGACTGAAAACTAAATGCAGGCTTCAACTTTAAAAACAAAAAAGGGGGGGCGCCTGAGTGGCTCAGTCGTTGAACGTCTGCCTTCGGCTCAGGTCATGATCCCAGGGTCCTGGGATCGAGTCCCACATCGGGCTTCCTTCTCGGCGGGAAGCCTGCTCTCCCTCTCCCACTTCCGCTGCTTGTGTTCCTGCTCTTGCTCTCTGTCTCTGTCAAATAAATAAAATCTTTAAACAAACAAACAAACAAACAAAAAAACAAAAAAGGGGTCTTAAATAATTAGGTAAACACAGGTATCTTGAGATATTTAATATTTTTGGCAAACATTGATCTTCCTTAAAAAAAAAAAGGCTTAAGAGTTTGTTGGCAAAAGCGGATTGAAATGGTTAATTTGTTTCCATTCACTGATCCAACAACAAATAGTTACAGCATCTGACCAGAGAGGGGCAGGCTGAGAGGAAGGCAGGTAGGCCACTCTTGGGGGACCAGGACTAAGATAAATAAGACATGGGAGCCTATAATCTAGTGACAAAATGGGAAGGTTTAGACCCCAATTCACTTTCTAGAGGAGAATGGCCCTTATGGTACTAATATGAGGATATGCATGCTGGTTCAAATGGTAATGAGGACAGGGTTGTGGGAAGGCATCGGGGGGGGTAGAGATCAGGAGAAAGAAACTGCTATAACAGTGGAGAAGAAAAGAGAGGAATTTGTTGAATTTATTTTATTTTATTTTAAGATTTTATTTATTTATTTGACAGAGACAGAGATAGCGAGAGCAGGAACACAAGCAGCGGGAGCAGGAGAGGGAGAAGCAGGCTCTCCGCTGAGCAGGGAGCCCGATGCGGGACTCGATCCCAGGACCCTGGGATCATGACCTGAGCCGAAGGCAGACGCTTAACGACTGAGCCACCCAGGCGCCCTGAATTTATTTTATTTTTAAAAAGATTTTATTATTTCTCAGAGGGAGATAGAGGGCACAAGCAGGGGGAGAAACAGGCTCCCTGCTGAACAAGGAGCCTGATACGGGACTTGATCCCAGGACCCTGGGATCATGACCTGAGCCAAAGGCTAACCAACTGAGCCACCCAGGTGTCCCTGAATTTGCTGAATTTAAAACCACTAACCAACTTATGCCCTTACCCACCCTGCTCATCCACGAAATAACCAACAGACACTACCGAACACCCACTACCAACAACAACTCGCTGTGGTGGTTGCTGTCGGGAGGAGGAAAGACACAGAAGACCCAGCTCCTGACTCAGAAGAAGTCTAAATGCCAACCCTTCCTTCCAGTGAAAAGGTCAGTCCCTGGTGGGTCATTATCTTGCCATTTTACATGACAAATAATGACAAAGCATCTCCTTTCCCTTTCTGCTAATACATAAGTCTTGTTGCTTTTTTGTTTTTCCTTTGGGCTTAACTTTCCTCTTTCAAGGAAATAAAAGTCCGGCTCTTGCTTCTTAAAGGCAGTTTTATTTCTTCAATACTGTTCCTGAGACTCTGTTTAGGCTTTTTGAAGTCAGATCAAGTTAGACATTAGTTATCCTATACCTAGAGGCAGACTGACTCATCAACCCTCTTTTGTGGAAGATACCACTTCTTTTTCTCCTCTGTCCTGCCTTGTTGCATTCCACTCACGGGGATTGTGGTGATAGGGGTTGTTGGGATAAATACATTTTAGGCTGGAAATGGAAGAACAGGACAAAATAAATTAAAAACTGCAGATTTGCCTGGAGCTAAGGGTAAAGAAATAAGTTTCTTTATTATTTTTGTTTCTTGCTTAGACTTGCAGGTAAGTCTGTTTATATCAGCTTGTCAAAATCGAGATTTCAAAAGAAATTTCTTTTTTTTTTTTTAAGATTTTATTTATTTATTCATGAGAGACAGAGAGAGAGAGAGAGAGAGAGGCAGAGGGAGAAGCAGGCTCCCAAGGAGCAGGGAGCCCGATGCGGGACTCGATCCCAGGACGCTGGGATCATGACCTGAGCTGAAGGCAGACGCTTAACCATCTGAGCCACCCAGGCGCCCAGAAATTTCTTTTTTTTTTTACAACCTCACAACCCCGAGATCAAGAATTGTACACTCTACCCACTGAGCCAGCCAAGTGCCCCAAAAGACATTTCTAACGGAGAAGGTCTCCAACTTAGCTCTGATTATTTGAGTTTTTTCCTGTTCTTAGGTATTTCCTTCAATGTGAGGGACCAGTTAGATTGGTGGTTGCTGTTTGTGTGCATGTGTGTTGCTGGGGGGGGGTGTCCTTTGTGGTCACGTGGCTGACTCCTACTATGGTGTAAGTTTAAGTTCTAGAACCTCAAACAAACTTGACAAAAGGACTCGTTGGTAAGAGAAAAATAGATCTTGGGCTTCACCAGAGTCTGCACTGGAGGCCTGGGTCTTGGCTCTGGCTGTCTAAAGAGTTTCTCTAGTCTCTGGTTGGACCTCGTCAAATTCTTTCACTCATCAGCCACTACTTTAACCTACCAGCCAACTGGGCGCCTAGTACCAGTCTGTATACTGGTTATATGTTGAACATACATAAATTAATAAAATACAATTCCTTTGCCCAAGGCCCACAAAGAGTCTTTAATTGTCTTGCTGTTTTTTTTTAAATTTATTTTTATTTTTTATTTTTTTAAGTAGGCTCTACACCCGATGTGGGGCTTAAACTCATGACCCCAAGATCAAGAGTCACACGCTCCACCCACTGTATCAGCCAGGTACCCCAACTGTCTTACTTTAAAAAGAGTTTGCTTTAAATTCCTCTTTATATCCATTTATGATAAAAGAATGAGTCTAATTTCTTTTTTTACTACATTTGATATAAACTTGACATATCCTCCTAGACAGGAGTCAGGGAAGGGTGTGAGCAAGAATGAGAGAACACTTCTAATGTTTTAGCATTTTCATATATGTTTATGTAAGTCAGTAAGAAGGGCAAGCATACTTATATTAGCAGGCAACTGCTTCTTCTGAACTAGAGAAAAGCTAAAAAATACAAATCACATACATCTGATTTTTATCCTGTTTGCCTGAGATCAGCTACACAGCTTTCTGGGCTCTGTGCAAAATGAAAACATGAAACCCCTTGTTCAAAAATTAATTTCAAGACAGCAATGGCAGAGCATTGGCCTGAGTGTGGGGCATATCCAACATCAGGCCCCAAGAGACTGCACAGGTTGCATGCTCAGGAACTGGCCTTGGACCTACAACCCTATGGGGTGGAAATCCCATGTTTCTTATATCCTGCCAACAGCTTAATTATGAGTGAATCACATGGCTATGAAGAGCTAAACTAGGTGATCTCAAGGTACTGACCTAGATCAGCATTTCCAAAGCATGATCTGCAGAATGTTGGAGAACTGTTGAGTTAAATATAGTCAAACAAGTTTTTATTGAAAATTTCTCAGAGCCTTTAATATACTAGTATGCATTATGCATTTCCAGGAGGTGAAATACAATATGCAGCATTTCTTAAAAATTTTTTTTGATGGGTTTGAGACAATTGCAAATATAGGCAGGAATAAGAACGTGACCCCAGAGCTTTAGTGGTCTAACTTGTTCTAGAGCTGAGTTCCATCCTCTACTTCTGACTCATGTATCAAAAATCTCTCTAGCAGGATGGCCTGCATTCCTACAGCCAGCATTGGGGCAATGGATATATATTGTTCAAGGGTCTATGCAGATGCTGCCAGTTGCTTATTCAATATCTGAGCTCTTCTCCCTTGCTCTGAGAGCTCTGATTAGTTCAGGGTTAGAAATACTCACCTATGTGACTCTTGCAGTTTGGGCGGTCACGTGACCTGGTTTTAGCCACTCTATGGAGTGGCGCTTCTGGGAAATACGATTCCTGATGAAAAAGAGACAGAGTCGGTTGGCAGGTGTCTTTCACTCTTCACACTCCCGAGCCTTCTTTCTGCTTGGAAGTCAGGAAGAATACTTGTGGGTACAGGATCCAAGGCATCATCTTGAGGATGACAACCACAGGTGAGGGCAGTGGAGCAGGGGACTAGAATGATCCTTAGGTAGCTGCGCAAGAACTAAGCTGCCTTCTCTGGGCTTCTTGTTCCTTGAGAAAAACAATCCTCACCCAATGAAGCTGCTGTAGTTGGGTTTTAGCTCTGTGTGGCCAGCCTCGCCTGAAACACCCGAAGCTGACACGGCACCTCCTTCCCTCCCTGCTCCTTGGGTCCTTTTCTATCCACCTGCCCGAGTGGACAGCATGGATGCCCGTTCAATCCCACGTCTCCCTCACTCCCCTGTCCCACTGGGGCGCTCAAGGCGCTCTGGGCACAACCTCGGTCCAAGCAGGAGGAGATCCAGCAAAGATTCTAGCCTGAGCACAGTCATTAGTCATAAAATTAATATTCCATTTATTTATTCTATGACTCAGACGCTGAGTCAAGACACAGTGATGTTTTTCCCTATTTGCTCCCAGAGTGCCTTCTATGCGTCTCTTCGAAAGACGTGGGTTTAAACCCAGGACTGGCCATTTACTTGCTATGTGATGGATGTCTTAGATGAGTTAGCCTTTTAGACTCCGTTTCCTTGTCGATAAAAATGGGAATAACAGTAGTAGTTACTTCTTGTTGCTTCTGTGCAAATTCAATGAGATAATGCATATAATTTCCTAAGTTCCAATGAATGGAACACATTAAGTACTCAATAAAAGCTTTTATTACTGTGCTAACTGTAAACTTGTAGCTTGTAGACAGAGAATGTGTCTTATTCACTAGAGCAGGTTTCTCACTCAGGTCTGTACTGAAAACTTAATATATGCTCAAAAGCACTTGCTAAATGAATGGATGGTCAGAAGAAAAGTGTAAGTTATCCCCATCCCCACCTTCTTTTTCATTTCTAAATGGGTTTAGTTCTATTTCAAAACCAAATTAAGTCTTTGAACTAAATGATATCACATATATCAGCTCATTTAATTTCCATAACCACTCTGAGAGGTAACTGTTCCCATTTCCATTTTGTAGATAAGATAATGAGGCCAATAGTCACACTGATAATAAGGAGCAAAGCTCTGATCCAAGCTCAAGACTAGGGGACTTCAAAGGTGTAAAATTATCCTCACTAGAGGGGGCGCCTGAGTGTCTCAGTTGGTTAAGCGTCCGACTCTTGCTCTCAGCTCAGGCCATGATCTCAGGGTTATGAGTTTGAACTCTGCACTGGGGTTCATGCTGGGCATGGAGCCTACTTTAAAAAAAAATAAGGAAGAAAGAAAAAGAAAGAAAGAAAAATAAGCCCTCCTTCAAGATATAGGATGGAAGCATGTGAGGGAATATAATCATGCCTCTGTGGGTGGTATTTCAAAGCTTTTGCAGGGCATTTGGGCAGCTAAGGGTGCAGTTATGAAGAGGTCTGTGGTTTAGACTGTGAGTTTTTGAGAGCGCATTTGTCTCTAGCATGGGTGGGTGTATGTGTATATGTATTTACCTGCTGGACACCTGGGATTATAAGAAGGCATACCTGTAACTCACGCTGATGAAGCAGCCTGTGCACTGAACCTTTGTGGTGCTGCTGGGGAGAGGAAGGGCCAGAGGAGGACAGGAAATGCCCATATGCACCTCTCAAGTGCCACCTGTTGGTAGAAGCAGCTGTCTGACCAGAGGTGGTGCCCAGGAGCCCCAGGCGGTGATGCGTAGCAGGAAGTGATCCTGTGGCCTTGGCCGGGCAGCACGCAGTGGCCAGGGCTGAGACTCAGAGAATGACTGAGTGTTGGTCAACCGAGGAGCAAATGAGACACACTTACCCCTAAACACATGGGGCATGTGTCTTAGGGGCATGCCAAAGGGTGGGGGGCTGGATGATAAATTTTTTTTTTTTTTGATAACTAAAAGTAATTTCAAACCTGATTTTAGCATTCATACATCTGGTATTGAAAAGGCAAATTTTTACTGCTTGGGAATGATGGTAGGCACTTCCCCCAAATTACTTGAATTAATGAATCCATCCAACACCACACCAGTCGCCCTTCCTTCTTCCATTTACCTATGAGATCAATCCAATCTCTCCAGTGTTGTTTGCCTGGTGGACCTCTTTGGCTGTGATAAGAACACGTTTATGAAATCAGGTTAGAGAATGTTTTAAAGCATCCTCACGAGCTAACTGGAGATAGAATGAGAGAGCATACAAGGAATTCAGGGAAATGTGAAACTCGGGCTAAGTCTGGGTAAAGATCTAAGAAGGTCCAGGAAAAGAGGTGTGAAAAGAAATCCAGAATGGGGGAAGATGGAGTAGATGGGGTCCTTTATTTCAGTGAACAGTAAGACCCGCAGTGGTGAGTGAAGAGAGCAGCTGAGTTAGGTGAGGAGATAAACAAGTCTGGTAGGGGGATAATCCACAGCTTGGAACATGGCTTCTGGAATTGAACATGGGTATCGAATCCTTGTCTCCAGCAACCACTGCCCACTTGCCCTTGATAATCCTCCTACACCAAAATCCAGCCCTGACACCAGGTGAGAGTCAGGAGGAGACAAAAACCTGTGGATGGAAGATGAATGCTCTAAAAATGGCCAATATTGGCACCATGGTAAGACTAAAAATATGAAGAAACAACACGTCTCTCAAAGGAGACGGCAAGGGTTAAATAATAGCATTTTTTTTCATCGAGCATTAATGCTGGTGAGATATACCTAATGGTTAACCGAGTAAGAAGAACATGTACTTCATTTTCCCATTCCATATTTCAAACTGTTCTTTTATAGTTAGTTATCTGTGAAAGATAAATGAGTTATCTCAACCTTCCAAATAACAAACTATCAATGATTAACTAATTCATGGATCCCAGTACTTTATGTTACTATAATAGTGCTATCTCTACAGGTTGTCTTTTTCTTTCTTCCAGCACAAATAATTTCCACATCTTTCTATCATCCAGGATAATTAGTATAGAGAAATCTCACTTCTTCAAAATGTGCCCCAGATAACTAGCATACAACCGCGCTGAGGCCCTGGTGACAAGTCAAGAGCTGTTCTCATCACGGGAAAACTAGGAAGAACATGAACATTCTTGGGCCTGAGAAAGAATGTAATAGACAATGGCCCGACTCACAGTTAATCACATGGAGGAATAGGTAAGCTTTTTAAAAAACTGTGATATAACTAACTTACATACCATAAAATCGAGTGGACAATTTAAGTTGCAAAATGAGGCAGAAAAGGAAGAAGCCGGGACCGTACAATGTAGAAACGAGAACTTCTCTGGAGATCTCTACATATATGAATAAATCATGACAGTGTTTGAGGGTTTTTTTTTAAATTTTTTTTTTAAAGATTTTATTTATTTATTTGAGAGAGAGAATGAGATAGAGCGAGCATGAGAGGGGGGAGGGTCAGAGGGAGAAGCAGACTCCCTGCCGAGCAGGGAGCCCGATGCGGGACTCGATCCCGGGACTCCAGGATCATGACCTGAGCCGAAGGCAGTCGCTTAACCAACTGAGCCACCCAGGCACCCCTGTTTGAGGGTTTTTAAAGTCCTGTCCAGGACTCAGACTTTGAGTGGGTTCACGAGTAATCCTGGCTCAAGGATAGATCAGTCAGGTCACCTCCTGGATTGCATCTACTTCAATGGTAAAATGATAACTTACATAGCCTTTTTCCATTTTAGAAGGGGCCAGCTAGGACATATATGAAGAACTGGCATCATTCTATAGTCTTCACATAGATGAGAAACCATAGTGAGAGCTTTTATGTGTAGGCCAGGGGTAACATAAAAAGAAACACAAAACCAGGAGAGCTGACCATTTTACAATGTGAAGAACAGTGTTTCTGTGTCCCAACTCCCAGAACAAAGCCATTGTCCCATGACCCCTTCATCTCCAATCACTGACATGTGGTAAAAACAGGTAAGTGTGGTTATATGAAAACTTGAGCAATCATACTAATTGAAGATGGCAACCTAAACTCAAATTGAAATTATTTAATTTATTTATTTAAAATTTTATTTTAGTTTTATTAAAGTGTAGTTGACATACGATGTTACATTAGTGTCAGGCATACAACATACTGATTTGTTAAGTCTATATGTTATGCTGTGCTCATGAGAAGCGTGGCTACCCTGTCACCATACATCACTGTGACAGTGCTTTAGACTGTATTCCTTACGCTGTACCCTTCATCCCAGGGACCTATCCATTCCATAACTGGAAGCCTGTACCTCCCACGCCCCTTACCCATGTTGTCCATCCCTCCACACACCTTCCCTCTGGCAACCTGCACTTTGTTCTATGGGTCTCTTTTTACTTTTTGTTGCTTGTTCATTTGTTTTGTGTTTTTTAGATTCCACAGGTAAGTGAAATCATATGGTATCTGTCTCTCTCTGTCTTATTTCACTTAGCATAATACCCTCAAGGTCCATTCATGTTGCAAACTGCAAATCTCATTCTTTTTTATGGCTGAGTAATATTCCGTTACATATGTGCATGTGTGTATATATGTGTGTGTGTACACACACACACACACACACACACCATTTCTTCTTTATCCATTCATCTATCAATGGACACTTAGGTTGCTTCCATAACTTGGCTATTGTGAATCATGTTGCAATAAACATAGGGGTGCATATATCTTTTTGAATTAGAGTTTTTGTTTTCTTCAGATAAAAAAACTGAAATTACTGGTAGTTTACTAGATTTGTAAACTCATCTCCTTAAAAGTTGAATTGAGACTTCCTTACCTTGTCAAAAGCTGCACTACTGAAAATAGTAAAAAGCACAGAGAATGAAGCATAAACATATTGACGCAAGAGCTGAAGTTTGACGTTTTCTTTGTTAAAGTTTATCTTTTCTTTGTTCTTCCTTCCAGGACCAACTAGGTAGGTTCATGGTTTGATTAGGGTGAAGGAGGATTGAAGGAGATTTACTTTTCCAATCTTATCTTGGAAGTCAGCTTTAATGTAATGATACTTGAGAGATTTTGTTTCTGGTTGAGGGCTTTGTTGCTCAAAACCAACCAATGGAATTAAAAAAAAAAAAAAAAGGAAGTACAGCTTTTTTTTTTTTTTTTACTGATGAGCACCATTCACTTTCAAAATTCCAGAGACTCAGAACCAAGAAGGGACAAGGCATCTGATAGGTCAGTTTTGCACTTTGAAAATTCCTCTACCTCTTCCGCAATGGAAATATGCATAGGAGCCAAGGGGATCCCACCCCAAAATGTGCCACTTTAGCATACTGATTATCCTAAGTACGTAAGAGGCAGTTGGTGCAAGAAGGACACTCAGACCCTCCCCTGTCCCCTGAAAGCAGGAAATATGTCTCCCATGAGAAAGTTATGCTCCCTGTGCCAGGAGATCAAGAGATATCCTTATCACCAGATATGGGAAATTTAGAGCCAAGAAGGCTGTAAACAAAACAAAACAAAACAAAACAAACCAACAAACAAAAACCTTTGCTACTTTTTACTAATTTACTACCCTAGTCCAAATTCTGTTTAGAATTCCCTACTAATTGAAACTCCCAAAGTTAATTGATTCCTTACAGATTTATTGTCTCTTTGTCTAAAAAGTATAAAAACTTCCAGCCTTGGTCATTTCTTTACGTTTCACTTTCATTATTGGGCCTCCGCGTGCATATAATAAAAGTTTGGTTCTTTCTTCTGTTAATCTGTTCAATTTAATTCTTAGTCCAGCTGGAAGACTTCGAAAGGTAGAAGAAGAATTTTTCCTTCCCTACATATGGCTTGGAAAAATGACAGTGCTCCACTTTCAAATGACTTATCTTTTTTGAGCCACTTCTTTCTGTTTCCATGACTTCAGGATTCCAATGTGTTTGGCTAAGGAAAGTGGAAAACTGAATGAGGGGAAGAGGGAGACCACCAATACAGGCCGGACTTAAAGTTTTGCCCCTTGTCTCACGGCTGTACTCTATCTGAGCTGACTGGAGTTAAGCCTTGTGTAGTCATTAGCTGGTTGGAAAAGCCCGACACCCTGCGGCCATGTTTAGTACTACAGTTGCTTCTCCAGCTAGGTGTCCCAATTTGTAAACTCTTCCTAGGGCTTGGCATGGCTGGATACAATGGGATGAAAGGTGTGTGTACTCTGTGTAAGTTGTTGTTGTTGTTTGTGTGTGTGTTTTTTTTTTTTTTACATTTTTTCATTTTATACCTGTCTCACTATCTCCACAGAGTCATCCCTTTTGATCAAAAAGCAAGAGACATGCTCAGAGCCTCCATTTTATAAGCAGGAGAGGTTTCTCTTGATTTTCAGCTAGCACTGCCTGGGTAGCATCAGTTCAAGATCTTAGAAGACAGAGAAGTTGGAGGACCATGATAGGAAATTCTTTGCACTAAAAAAATTAATTTTTAAAAAAGTAATCTCTATGCCCAACATGGGGCTCCAACTCATGACCCTGAGAATCAAGAGTTGTATGCTCTACCAACTGAGCCAGCCAGGTGCCCCCCTAAGAAAAAAATCTAAATATTATTTTAAAAAGATAAAAGTCAAGGAAATTGGGAGACAATGTTGTAATAGAATGAATACAGAATGGGGAATCAGGAGACTTTATTTCTAGCTCTGATTCTGTCACAAACCTTATGTGGTCTGGGGGAAGTCATTTACCCTCCATGTGCTTCATTCCTATAAAGTTAAGAGGTTGGGGGTGTCTGGCTGGCTCAGTTAGTAAAGCCTGGAACTCTTGATTTTGGGGTCATTAGTTTTAGCCCCATATTGGGTGTAGAGATTACTTAAAATAAAGTTAAGAGACTGGACCAGACCATTTTCAAGGTTCCCTCTGGCTCTAAACTTCTGTGATCTGTCCATGGATAGTTTTCCTGTGCCCTGCACAGTTGTGCTTCTGAGCACACAGAAACTGCTCTTTTTTCTCTCTTTTTCTTTCTTTTCTTTCTTTCTTTCTTTCTTTCTTTTTCTTTCTTCTTTCTTCTCTTTCTCTCTCCTTCCTTCCTTCCTTTCTTCCTTCCTTCCTCTCTCTTTCTCCCTCCCTTCCTTCCCTTCTTTCTTTTAAAAAGATTCCATCTTTAAGTAATCCCTACACCCAACCTGGGGCTTGAACCCACAACACTGAGATCAAGAGTCAAACGTTCCACCAACTGAGCCAGCCAGGCGCCCGACTCCTTATTTTCACCCACTGCAGGTGGTCCTAAGATCAATCGTGGCTTGGTCACTCTACCATATCTACTCCTCAATTGCCTGTGTCTTTTAGAACCAATATTTCACTCAAGTCGATGGGCACATACTGATCTTTTTTAGTTTGTTTTATATCCATTAAAGAACTGAAGTCATTGGCTTAATTAAACTGTTAGAAGAGAATGAATTCATTGGCAAATCATATCCATTAAAGAATTGAAGTCATTGGCTTAATTAAACTGTTAGAAAAAAATGAATTCATTGGCAAATGATGCAAACGATCTGGGACCTCTGAACAAGTTCTTATCTTGCCGTCTCTTAAAAAAGTCTACTCAGAAGTCTTAATGATAAATACAAGTTTCATTTGTGTCATTTTTTTTTAACTTTATTGTTATCTTGATCTTGATGGCACAAAGCCTGGCCACCAGCAGGAATGTGATGGTATTCATGCTATCATTCAATAGAACCCCAAATAGCATCTACTTTTGGAGACACAACAATGGAGACATAAGCCCTGATAGGAAGAGCTTATAGCTTACAAAGGGACAAGAAGCTAGGCCAGCACAGAGGGCAAGCTAACTGGCTTTGGGGATTGGTACTGGTAAATCCAGAAGGAAGTGTATGAGTCAGCTAAGCAAGGAGGGGCTGGGAAAATTCATTGCAGTGAAATGAGAATTTATCCAGTACTTAATCATTCTTTTCAATGATTTGGCTTTTTCTAACCTCAAGATATTTGACTCTAACCCAACTTATTTCTAAACTCAAATTTACTTTGCAATTTTCAGTTTGGGGGAGTGATATGTCCTAGTGTCCGTCTGATGTAAGTACTCCTAGGACCTTGAGACAGATCCTTGCATGCTTTAGCCAACTCCATCCTACAGGTTCAATGCTACACGTTCTTCCAGTGCATATCCCAAAAATCCAGGGAAGAAGCCACCTATGGATTTAGTTATAAGCTTTATCCCTGTGAAATAGGACAGAGGGTTGAAGGCTTAAATAGAAGATGATTCGAGAACGCTTTGTCTAGTGAAAGTCAGGAAGACTCTGCAGGATTGTGAAGCTGGGGGAGGGGGTCCTGTTGGGGGCCCAGGACATGGGTCTTTTCGTCCTCTCAGCCCCTTAACCCTACCCCCAAGCCTCTCCATAAAACGGTCTGAAGCTATTTCATGCTATTTCGAGTAAAACAGAAGCTCTCCTAAGCAACCCCTACTTGCCATTTGCCAGCTTCTCTGTAAAACTCACTGGTGGATGTCGCAGCAAGCTGAAGACCCATGACTTTCTCCAGTACCCCCCACCATCTCTCACCGCTTATGTTGGCTGTAATTATATAAATTCAACCATGTATAAGCCAAAAAGAGAGGAATGTGTGTTGTTTCTTTTCCCCACACAAACATGGACTTCTTTTTCTTTTTTCTTAAAGCTCAGCAGTTCATCTCTATTTGTCTTTTGTTCTAACTCCTGACCACACAGGTACTGGGTTTTCTTTGAATGCCATCGGGTGACCTGGCTCCCAGCTGCTTCTTTGTACGATACCCATTGTCTTCAGTCTCTTAGTACAGAATAGGCTTGCAGCATTAAGAATCCCTTCAGACACGTTCTCATCTCCTTCATGAGGGTGGGGAAGAGAGTTCTAGAAAACTATGCACTAGGTCCAACTCACTGAGGAACTGCAAGAGGATCAACTTTTAAATTTTCTTTATTTATAGACATTTTGGAACCATTTAAATCAACAATGAACTTTTTTAGACAGAACATACCATGTTTATCTTGAGGTACACATTGGGCCCATTAGATAATGCTCTGGAAAGTAACACAACCGTTAACTGGTAGTTAACACCCCCGGTTTTCCAAGCAAAGAACCTATAAAGACGGTTACAAAATTCTTTGAAAAGAATATACCCTTTCCATTTAAATCAAGGAAAACTCCCCCAATTTTTAATTAATTGAGTTCAATTTTTAGGCTTAGCTTAAACAATTATTTTAAATGGAACTTAATATGAAAATGGGAGAAGAGGTTGATAGCTAAGAAATGATCTGAGCCCGAATACATGAGATTGTAAACAAAGGAAATTTATAATCTGATAAGCTCATTACAAAATTCATAGCCTAAAAATTAGACAGAGCAGCAAAATTACAGAAGATATTTGTACATAGTTTTAACTGATATCACGTTTACCCCTTGTTTCTGGTTTTCACAATGAGATCAATTTTAAAACACAAGTTTTAAAGACTAAAGTTTTAAAGACTAAACTGCAATGTGACTTGACAAGAAGGGGCCATGAGAATTCCACAATATTACAACCCCACAGCATAAAAAATCCTACTTTCCATCATTTGCATTCTGGGCATTTTACTCTTTTTGCCCTAGCAGCCCATTGCCTTTATATTACTAGATAAAGAGTGGGAATTGATAGAATGGTCATAGTTTCTGAAAGTCTCGTGTGTCCAGTAGCAGATTTAACTTTTCTGGGGGACTGACGTTGAAATTTCCTTTGAATGGTTCACGAGGTACTTTGGAAAATGGTTTTGTTTTCCAGTTTGTTATTCAAAATGTTAATTTTATGCTCTTTAGGCATGATGAGTAGTGACTTGTTACACAAAGTGTTTGGAAAATGAAGGACCCTCTATCCATCCACATCCACCCCCTGAACTTCTCAAGGAGTTGTATGGATGGTGTGCAGGTGGTTCTGGAATGTGAGCAGAGGGTGTTTATGCCTATGTCTGAAAACAGTTGGAATGGATTGTCATAACAGTTTCCCATAAGATTGTTTTATTTCTACATGAGACAAGAATAAACATAGCAATTTAGTCGAATGGGCAGCTTGCTGAAACTTCATAAACTTGAATGGTATATGTGGGTTGAAAGAGTGTAAATGTAAATTTCACAGTTCATAAAGTTGAGCAGCTCAACTTCAAGGAGAAATGTGCCGGCGTTTACAAGATTCTGAGAAAGAATAGGTCCGGGAGTGTGTGAGTTCTCCCTTCCAGCATGAGTTAGGTCCATATTCTACACTTTAGCTGCTTGGTTTGGCTTATTCCTGATTTTCTTTTCTGATGGGGGCCATGAATTTAAACCCCAAGGAGGGTCCTGTTTAGACAGACACTTTCCCCCAAGCCCCATGGTCACCGCACTGACTGCAGGGAACCTGCCAGATATGCTCAGTCTTGACCTGGTTGTGTTAGCAAAAGTTCTGCTTCTGGGGATCTCTAGAACATCATTTCTCACTGCGAAACTGCAGCTCTTAGCAGGGAAAGGCCGGTTCCTCCCCGTCCCTGCACTGTGTCTCTTGCTGTGATCCTCTCTGCCTCTACGTGCCTTGTCTAGTCAGGGTGCCAAGGTCCTCTACAAAGTGTTCAGCTCAGGAATGGCAACTACATGTATCTGTGCCTTTGGAGATGCCAGAAGATAGTTATCACAGTTAAAAACATTCCTAATCGGTAAAAGAGAACATTAGCTAGTGGGAGTCAGAGATACTTTCAGTCTCTAACATATTCTAAGTTTTCACGATCACGTGGCGTTGATTTTCTTACCCCTTTAATAAAGCCTGCCATTTCTTCCATCTGTGATTCTTTGAAGACAGAACACACTTAACTCTCCATACATCCAACTGCCCAGAAGATTTCCTGTCTTTCTCACACATATGCAGTCTCAGCAACTGTGATTTTAAATATAAACATCATGAGCTCCAAGAAGGCTTTTTTTTTTCAGCATTGTCGAGTCATACCAGCATAGTGCCTGGCAATAAAAGGTGCTCAACAAATTTGAATACATGACCCAAAGGCCATAGCGCCTGCCCCCAAGTAGTCTCTATATTGCCAACAATACAAACTCGATGTACACATGCCAGGACAAAAACCAGAAACTATTTGTGTCGAGTTTTTGCAAAATAAAACATAAAAAGAGAAACATAAAAGGAGTCAGCTGTTTATGTGGGGCAGCCTTCACAGTAAACCCAAACCCGCTCTGTTCCTCCTGCCGGAATCTGAGAATTGTGTCCAAGGGTCAGGTACTTAAAAGCAGACTCAGCAAGGATTTGCTAGAGAAAAACGTGCAGCGTTTCAACTGCATCCTCTGTTTTTATTTTAAAAGAAAGTGCTGAGAGGTTAATGTTGCCATGGAAGTGGTTGCTGACACAGAAGGATGTTTTTTTAAACATGAAAGTCACTGAGGGGTCTCATGTCATGTGAGTGCAGGACCGGAAACTTCCATATAGATTTTTCAGTTACTTCTGAAGGGGCGCTCCAGTTTTCCTTATGGGATGCATTTTACCGAGAGTATTTACATTTTGGGAGATGTGTGAAGGGAGGAAAAAAAAAATGCCTTAAAAAAAAGATTTAGGATGGAAAATGAGAAGAGGTTCAATTCACCTCAATTCTAAACCAGGAGATGGATTAAGAACATCTTTAATGTCAAGAAATAAAGCCATATTGCATATTGCATGTTGCGTTGTCGTGGGTCTTGTCTTTACCTTTGTTTAGGTATTTTGGTGAGCAGGAAGACTGGATAAAAAGATAGAAGCCAATCCTGCAAGTCATATTGACGCTTGGTGGGCTGACCTCAGTCACAGATGTCTGCACATCCAGAATCAGACTGGGGGGGAGGCAGGGCTAGGGCTGGTGGCTTGCTTGGAGAACTAGAACTGTTCTAAGATTTACATTCCTTCAAAAAGTCAACAATGATGATGAGGCCATATTTTGGAATTTTTAATCACATCTGTCAAGAACCGTCAGAATAATGTCCTGGAATTCTTGGAATAAAAGTATGGTAATAATGTATTGTCTTTGGACGAGAGGAAAGAAGAGGCTTATGAACGAAACAAGTGTACTTACTGATACTTCATAAAAAATTACTCAAAAGATGAAGGTCGTAAGTCTGATTTTTGAGCTCTCCTGTAGCACAAGCGTGTGGAGAACACCTAATACACTCTGAGAAATGCTCTTCAGACCTCTTGCTGTTAGACACCGGGGAAAAAAGAAGACTCTCAAACCGGAGATGAATTACCCTCTGACAAGAAACTACCATTTTCCCAGACATCGGCATGCAAGTATTACATGCAAACCACCGCCCATGGGCTTACAATCAAATTTAATTCTTTAATACAGACCCTCTACTGATTTCTTCCAAGCTTTCAGTGATGAAGCCGAGTCAGACTGAGCTTCGAGGGGAAGGGTTCTGAGAATCTTTGGAATCATTCTGTCCACTCTTCCTAAGAGCGTCAACTTAGTTAACAGCCCCAAACCTCAATGGATCTTTGAAAGTGAACAGATGTTACCTAAAATATCAGACTAATAATGATGTTTAAAACATGTTTGTATTGTGTATACATATATACACATATATGCATATATTCTGCGTTTTTTTTCTCCACTGCTCAATAAAATTAGCAGCAGTTACAGATAAATTATTGTGGTCATGATTTGTATTATTTCATACATCCTCTATCAACATGTGACTTTTGGAAAATGCCTTTTGATGAAAAGATCCCCACCAAGCATATAACAAACAGTAAAGTGTCATTTCATATCACTAACATTTTCAGGCACAAGAGTAAAACAATTAGCACTGAGCAATCCAAACGACAGAGCACAGAATAGTTAATTGTCTAAAGTCGATTCCCCCAAAGGAGAGAACTGTTGTTCAAAAAGTGTTTTTTTTTTTTTTAAGTTCTTTTTTGTTGTTTTGTTGTTTTGTTGTTTTTTTGATTCTTACGGTTTTCAGCTTTGGCTATTTTGTAATAAATATCATACCTTCTCGCATAAACCTACTTGGGTGAGAATTAATTCTCTGAACATGCCTTTTGTCTTTGAGCAGCTGTTGAGTGATGTACAAGGCACACCTCTAAGTGTTCTGTACAGCATTTTTATTGATGTACAAAATAGCCTGTTCACCATTCAAAAACGTAATCTGCATAGTAAGAGTTTCTCTTATCCCTATTTACAGAGAAGGTTTTTAGTGCAAAAAACATGGAATTGTGTCCCAGCCCACCCCTTCTAGCACACACATTTGTCCGTTTTGTTCAATGCTAGCTGGGGTTATTTGGCTATATTTTGGGCCTCCAGCCGTTAATGAATTGCATTATTTTCTTCACCTGCAGTTTGCTCAATTTGAAATCCTCGGAGAGGATTTCTTCCGTCAGCTGAACGAGCAAATTCCCATCGATCTTTTCAGTAACGAAGAATGATATGACATCTTCAGACAAACCAATAAACCGTAACGACTTGGACACTTCTTCTATAGAGAGTCCCGACAGGTCAGCGGGCGGCTGCCATGGGGAGCCATCGCCGCAGGACCTGGGGGCCAGCTGGAGGTGGAGCGGAGATGAGAAAGGGTAGGTGACGGAGAAGATGTCCTGCATGCCCTTTTTAACAAAGTACTGGTCCTCAGAGAGGTCCGGTGACCCAGACTCGGGGTCTTCCTCAGCACCATCAATTTTCAGAGGCAAAGGAGAAGTGTCCGAGGCGGCTTTCTCTTCCACTGGTTTTGGAGCCCTGGGGGGTAAGGCAGGGCACGAAATACTCTGCTTGGTTGTGTCAGCAGCCAGAGTTTTCTCATCCGTACTCTCCACAGAGTAGCTGGCCGACTTGGGACAGGCAGAGACGCTCCCGCTGAATTCTGAAGTGACGGAGCCAGGGGGACTGGCCAAGAGCTCGTGGCTGTCCAAATCAAAGGGTGCTGGGCAGTTTCTCTTTGGTGTGCCTGGTGTCTTCTGTCGCGGGTAACTGTAGCTCCTGCTGGGGCCCAGCAGGAAGTCGCTCCTGGTCTGGCTCTCTGACGCTCCCGAATAATGGTTGGGCCACGAGAGCCTGGAGGAGAGCGTGTCAGCAGAGGGGCTTCCCATCGGGGACTTGAGGTCCACAGAATCAGTTTTCACGCGGTTGCAGGGATAGCAGGACACAGGCGCACTTTCGGAAGGACTTGTGTCGCTTTTAGGAACGCTGCTTAAGAGCAAACACAGAAAGGGAGGTGAGTCAAAAGTAGCAGCCAAATATCGAGCCGACCCGTATCCCCCAGATGTCACTTCTGAGTAGAAAAGGGCAGCTAGGAAGAAAAATACAGTATTTCTTATCATGAATCCAATAAAGTATCTGCTAACTTCACCGGGTTTTAAAAAAAGTCTTTAAGTTACTAAAATTCACCGATAATTACACAGATATGAATTATAATGATTTAAAAGGTTATAGTAGAGGTGGCAAATATATATATATATTTAATTTAACTAACAAGAAAATCACTGTGAGTGGGTCTGGATCTTTACGATGAGAAAAATTCTTTTTTTTTTTTTTTTTTAAGATTTTATTTATTTATTTGACAGAGAGAGACACAGCGAGAGAGGGAACTCAAGCAGGGGGAGTGGGAGAGGGAGAAGCAGGCTTCCCGCCGAGCAGGGAGCCCGATGCGGGACTCGATCCCAGGACCCTGAGATCATGACCTGAGCCGAAGGCAGACGCTTAACGACTGAGCCACCCAGGCGCCCCACGATGAGAAAAATTCTTAAGGCATGTTTAGGCTTATCACCAATAGGTCGTGTGAATGATGAGTAATGTCTGCAGCAGGTCAGGGTGGCGTGAGAGCTGCAGATGGGGCCTCGTGCCTGTCATCCTTGGGCCATGTGACAAGACTACAGCACCAGCACCTATGACTCTATTTCCATCCCAAAGTCTGAGGTGAGAAGAGATGCGTCAAACACAATGCTTGCCTTGGCTTCTATTCAACTGAGTAAAACTAGCATAAGGATTTCAACGTCCAGAGAACAAAAAATAACTGCAAAAGAGAGCTATTTTACATGGTGAAGACCAGACATGGAGCAATGCCTTCAACTTGGGGGCCATATTTTAAGAGTGACAGGGAAGCCAGGGTGTGCTCAGAGGTGGGGTGACCAGGCTGATGAGGGACCAGGCAGCAATGCCAGGGGAAATAGCTGGAGGAACTGAGGCGATCTCTCTGGAGAAGAGAAGACTTACATCTTAGCTGACTTCAAATTGTTCACAGGCTGACAAAGAGAAGCAGGGAGGATCTATTTTTTTTTTTTTCCCCAGAGGAAAGAAACAGTTGAAACTTATGTGGAGATAGATTTCAACTGGATATAGGGAAAGATTACCAAAAAAAATCACTGGCGTTTGCCAACGATGGAATGAGCTGCAGTGCAAAAGAAGGAGCTCACAGCACTGGAAGGATCCAGACAGAAGCGAATGGCTACCAGACCGCAGCGGTCAAGAAGGGATTCCCGTACTGGTTGGAAAGGCAGAGCAGAGCCAACAGGACCCTTTCAACTCTAGGTCCCGGTTGAAGGTGCTGTTGTCTGCTTGTGCAGAAGTGGGAGTGGAAAGAACGAGAGGCTGGTTTGTGAGAGCTGGTGGCACTCCGTGGCTTGCTTTAAAGAGAATCCAGTCAGCCTTTATCGCGGAGTTTCTCACCTACACTGTGGTTTCTTTTCTTCCTAGGAAACTGGTTCTTCCATCCTCGCTTGAAACCAACAGGGGCCCCATCATGCTTTTCCAGTGAAATTCTTTTGTGTTTAAAGAACACGTCCTCTCCCACCTCCTGCCCAGGCTACAGCTACCCTTGGCACTGTTCTCAAGAAGCGGTGAGCTGGCCGACAAGAAGACGCATGCCCTGGCGTTAAGACTTACATGTCGTGCAGCCCTGACGAATAGTAGGACAGGGTGGGGCTGGGAGAGCGAGTCTGCTGCCGAGCTGGCTTGGCCGTACGAGGAGGGACCGAGGGGCTTGTGGACAAAGGCTTTGCGCTTCGGGGTGGAACAGGAGGGGCGTTCAGGAGCCGGCACTCTTCCCTGACCTGGCGCGGAAAAGAACACTCTGGGTTAGCAACAGACTGACAACAGGTCAAGTTGCTACTCTTAAAACAGTAACGGCAGGGGCATAAGGCGGGGTGGAGCGAGAAGACCGCAGCACGTGACGAGGATGATGAACACAGGTGCTGCCCGAGATCAAATGCACGCCTGTCACGAACTTGGCGGGACAGACCGATTTTCAAGGGGACTGCGTGGCAAATGCCCGTGGCCACTGAGCTGTGGCCAGTAACGTGAACGACAGTGAGTTCAAAGGCCAGTGACGTGTGAGCTGTGTAAAACGGAAGTATTAAGAAAATAAGGACGTAAGGCAATTATGATTTTTTTTTTAAAGATTTTATTTATTTATTTGAGAGCGAGAGAATGAGAGACAGAGAGCATGAGAGGGAGGAGGGTCAGAGGGAGAAGCAGACTCCCCGCCGAGCAGGGAGCCCGATGCGGGACTCGATCCTGGGACTCCAGGATCATGACCTGAGCCGAAGGCAGTCGCTTAACCAACTGAGCCACCCAGGCGCCCCGGCAATTATGATCTTAATAGAGGATCAAACTCTTCTACTGGGTTGTGTTTATCCCCTGTTCAAACTGAATTCAGTGTGATCCAAACCTTCGGGACTGGAGGCTCTTCTCCAGGGTGGAGGCTCCTTCTGAAGTTATGTGCAGGGCTTCTCACTCCTAAGTGTGCATGTGAATCACCCGGGATCTTCTCAACGGGCAGACTCTGACTCAGCAGACCTAGGGCGGGGCCCAGGAACCTGCATTTCTAACTAGCTCCCGGGTGTCACGGATGCTGCTGGAACAAGGCTGCAGATGGAGTAGTGAGGCCGACTTCCAAACCCCAAACAGCACTTTTCATGAGAGCTGCCTCTGACTTCCTTCAGCTTCACCTGGGAGAGGATTAGGTGACCTGTGAGGTCCATGGCTTGTATGAGTCTGCGGGCTGTTACCCCCCCCCCCCCCCCTTCTGTTCCATTCACAGAGGCATTCGAGAATAGGGTTCTTTTTAATGAAGCGGACATTTTTAAATGTACTTCTCTGTGTCAGGCAGCAGGGGGCAGTTTATACCCGGTTCTGCTCATCTACCAGAAGCCACACAGGTAAAAACAGCCAATTCCGACTTCGTCAGAAAGGTCCTTGCCTACTTTTAGGCCGTGTTCCCAACAATGTTTTCACCTTTGCCTTCAATTTCTTTCTGTCCCCGCAGCTCTGGGGTAATGAGGACAATGAAACAGCAAGCTTCCATTAGCTTTGGTATTGTGTTTGCTTAAGACCAAATAAAATAGGTTCACGTGCCATTGCATCCGCTACACCTACACGGCACACTGGGCCTCTAACTGGCTCCCAGACCTGAGCCGCTTGCCAGAAAAAACCAGACGCTATGGAAAGTCACATGACCACGCAAACCTCAGTTCTAAGTGAAATGGAAGCAATTTAAAAAGTCTCATCTGTTGCATTTCTTCCTAGCACAAAGGATCATTGCTCCCACCCGGAGGACCCATAGCCCTGGTTATTGGGACCCACTGGTGATTGTTTTTCATTTGGAAAAGCTCTTTAGGCTGAAACGAAGTATTCTGAGCAGCAGATTCTCTTCTCCAATAGCTGTAGGCTTTTCCCTTTTGAGTTTTTAAAAAAGAGGTAGTGGATGACTACAGAAAGAAAATCTGGGAGGACATGGGTTTGGATAAGGAAGAGAGAGAGGATTATTCAGCTGGCTCGGGGCGGGGGAGGGGGCAGGAACTCCTGCACCACTGGAAGGTCTCCTTTTCTTTTCTTTTTTAAGATTTTATTTATTTATTTATTTGACACAGAGAGACAGACAGCTAGAGAGGGAATACAAGCAGGGGGAGCGGGAGAGGGAGAAGTAGGCTCCTGGCTGAGCAGGGAACCTGATGCGGGGCTCGATCCCAGGACCCTGGGATCATGACTGGACCCTGGGATCATGACCTGAGCTGAAGGCAGACACTTAACAACTGAGCCACCCAGGCGCCCCCGGAGGGTCTCCTTTTCTTAAGGAGCTGAGAATCAACTAGGACACTGAAAACCTCTGGCCGGGTTACCCTACTGGCTGGCTTTCAGGAGTATATATTGGTTACAAAATAAGTAACCAAGATAGTGAGTCAGCTTCCATCTTGTTAGTGATTTGTACAGGAGCCAACTATGTTTCTTTTCTTCCTTAGGGACTATCTATAGAATCTAGGATGGATGGGTGTTACTTTATTATACCTGTGCCTGATTCTGTTTATGCTTATGGTAACAGGAATGGAAAATGTAAGGTAAGGAGCCTGTCCTATAGCTTTTTAATTTTTAAAATAAACAGTCCCTTTTCAATACTGGGTTAGAGAAAAGCACAGGAGAACATGGTTAATGCTGAATTTGATTTAGAAATTTCTAAGTTCTGGAAGTAGTCATTAACTGTGACGTTTCATTAGGGCTTACTTACCTAGATGTCAATTATGATATGCTGAGATGTCCATGACAATATGCATTTTAATTCAAAGTAACTGACTGACTTAGGTCTTGGAACACAGAAAAGCGGCCACCTGTGACCTATGGGAAGTCCCCTCTTCCTGTTCTTCTAACTAAGGTCACTTTGAGCTGGTTCTGCCATCCTCTTCTATAACGGGGCAGTCCCAAAGAGCTTTCCAATAGGTTTCCCACATGAGAGGAGGTGTGGAGAGGAAGTAGTGGAAAGAAGCATTTGTAGGGCACAGGGCCCGGGGGAGGTGAGCTATGGCGAACTGGAGTGTTTATAGCTAAACTCCAGACTATATCAGAGATAAAGGAAGTGTTTGGGGTGGCCACAGGACTCCTGAAAGGAGTAACAGAGTGTGTGTGTGTGTGTGTTTCTCGCTCTTAGGAGATGGGGTGGAGTCAGTGAAGAGATGCTACTAGAAGGCCAGAGAAAGGTTCTCTTCCCTTGTGAGGAGAGGGCTGTTTGGGTGTCATTGTGAGTCTAGTGGCAAAGAATCAGGCTGATTTGAAATCCATTTTGGAGAAAAGGTAGTTGAAAACAAAAACAAAAATGACTTTAAAAAGACCTGGCCCATGACAAGAATTCAGGTGTAATTTTGTAGAGGTACAAAAGGGCCAGCTTGTGCTGCTCCAGGCAAGTGTGTTAGGGCCGCCTGGCGCTCAGCACAGCTGACTACCTGCTCTCTACGTGTTACGTTTAACTTGTTACTTCCTTTCTTTCTATTTGAAAGGTTTTGTTTTAAGTCATCCTGGGGCTCGAACTCACAACCCCGAAACCAAGAGTTGCATGCTCTACCAAGGAGCCAGCCAGGAGCCCCCAGCTTTATTACTTTCAACTTATTGCTGCAGATTCTCAAATGAAGTCATATGCAGTTTATGGGAAAAACTATACGCTTTGGTGAAATATATACATTTTGGGATCCAGAAGTTACAAATAGTGAGGGTTTACTGTGCCATCGTACTTCCTACCTCCTACGCCCTTATAACAGTAATTGTTCTACTTTGCTTCTTGATTGGATTCAACATGGAACATATATATCCAAGAGCAGTGTAGTTCTTTTTGAAATGAATTTTATCTGACAATAAAAAGCAATTTACAAGACTGCATGGCCAATCACCCTATTTCCAGTTTCCCTCATATTCAATTCCACTTTCAAGTACTACATTTTCAGTGGATTCCTTGTAAAAGTCTCAGCATGTGGCTTTCATCACGTTACTTCCCATCTCCAGTGGCACCCTCTGATTGCTGGATAAAGTTCAGCCTCCCCTGCTTCCCACTGAAGGCTTCTGCAGTCTTTCTGGCTATATTTGGTAGCCACAGAAATTACTCCATCCTATTCCATCTTCCTAGTTATTTCTCCCACCACTCCTCTATATGAGCACAGGTCCATCCAAAGAGGCAGGTTCAGCGTCGCCTGGACACGCCTGTCCTTGACTGTGCCTCTCTGCTGTGGTTACTGCCTGTCTCTTCCTAAATGCCACTTCCTAAGGCTCAGTCCCAAACATTACATGCTTGGTCTGGGACCACTGCACGTGGCCGCCTGTACGTGTCACTGCTTCTGAACTCGGCTCACACTGTTTATATTTACTTACTTTCCATGTATAGTCAATTAGTCTGCCAGTGAAAATGGTAGGGACTGTCATTGTTGTTACTGGTACCCTGTGGATGACAGAGTTTGGGGATTCGTTACCTCGGGTACAAATATGTCCCACAGAATGCTAGGTAGAGGTTAACAGATGTCACAAAAAGATACAACATAAAGGCACTTTTATTTTAAAATGTATACTGTAAGAATGCCTTTTATATTTTTATGTGGAAATTATTATTGATAAGTCATTTGGGCTGGATGTTAATTTTTTGTGTGTCCTCATATTAGCGTCGATCTCGAGAAAAAGTGCGCCAGAAGACCTGTCACATATGACCACCCTCAACTCTACCCCCACCACACTGGGCATAGCAGGAGTGTGAAAATGACAATGATGGTATTTCTAAATTGGGAAATAGTCAACCCCCCCCGAAAAATTACTATTCTCAATGAGGATATTACAGAATACAGCATGGCTGGCGGACTAGAGTCCTTCTCTTCCTGTCCAACACAACATGTAGGGCAGCACGGGAGGGTGAGGTACCTGGATTATCAGGAGTAAACCTCCAACACTAGTCCTGAGCGACGGGCTGGTGTTACTATCACAGATTATGCATAACCTTTGCTACTGGTTCATCATTTCTGGTTACGAGTAGTTTGGGTGTTTGAAGAGAAGCTCCTGGCTCCTGCTGGTTAGGACAGCATCAATGAACACAACATGGACTCAGGTGGCAGCAGGGAGAGCTGGCTCCCTGCTGTCCCCAGAGCCTTGCTTCATGAATTCTCTGGTCTAAGCTCTTCCTTCCGGGGCACCTGGGTGGCTCAGTCGGCTGAGTGTCTGACTCTTGATTTCAGCTCAGGTCATTACCTCAGGGTCATGGGATGCTCTGCACTCAGCAGGGAGTCTGCTTGAGATTCTCTCTCTCTCTCTCTCTCTCCCCCTCTGCCCACCCACCCTGCCCCCGCTCGCATGCACACACACAATTTCTCTCTGAAAATCAATCAACCAATCTTCCTCTTTCCAGCAGTTCCATCTCCAGTACAATTATCTCATCCTTGCTCCTTCACTGCAGGGCCTTCCCTTTCGTAAAATGCTCAATGATTACATTCTTATCAAATGTAAGACACCGCTACTCAGGATTAAGAAAACTTAGCATTCATGCAGCAGACTGCTAACGCAGGGCTAAATATAAAGGTAATTTATTGAAAGGCGGAAATGGTGAGTTCTGCTCTTTCTAAAACACTCTCTAGTCACCTTTCTTTAGTGTACAAGGCCTATTCACGTGACTGCCATCTAACACACTGACATAATTTAATAGTCAGGGTTTGAAGTAAGCTGTAAAAGGTGTTTGGGGACTAAGAGCTGAGATCAGAGCCACTATGTACTTCCACTGTCCCTAAATGTCTGAAGAACATGGCCAACCCTTTCCCTTTTCCTACACACTACATTAATTCCATTTTGCTATTGATTTGTTCAAATGTATGTTGAGTGCCTATCACATGCTCACTGAGCTACTGTTACGTATACAAAAATGAGTAAGCTCATGGAATTAGTTGGGAAGAAGGGAGACAAACATATAACCAAGACACAAATTGGTTCTGTAATAACAGAAGTATAAGAGCAAAGGTTAGTAGGAGCACCATTAATTTATTCAAGGTGACAGAAGAAGAATGAATTCATAGGAAGTTGTACTGAGAAAGTCTTCAGGAAGAAGGAATTATGAGTGTGCAAAAGGCAGAGGGGCATGAAAAAAACCCCCACCAATGTGATGCTTGGGTCTGGGGGCTTCAGTGATGAGGCAAGTACTGGTGCCATTTATCAGACAAAGAAACTTAGAAGGAAGAACAGAGCTTGGGAGAAGCCAAGGAGTTCCGTTTTGAAAATACTGAGCTTGAGTTTGATGCTCTACCAACAGGATCTGCGTGATGGTGGCAGTGGAATCTCAGACGAGAAGCAAAGCAGGCTGAACCCCTAAGGAATGGGCAGAAGAGGAGACAAAGAAGGAGGAAACGAGTGACTCTATTTTAGCAGTCCCCGAGCAGAACCCTGCCCGAATGGCGTCAAAGAAGTGAAGGGAGGGGAGGACAGCAGAAAGGCGGTGTAAGGATGAGAACATGTCAGGAAGTCAGGAAAGGTCTGGAAGATATGTGAGAGTTAGCAGGTCACTGCGGCTCTTAAGCAAAAGAAATCAGAATGAAAAAAAAAAAGAAAAAGAAAAAGTAAAAAGTGTGGAAGACAGATTCCAGTGAGTCAAAGGCAGAACAGGAGGTGAGGGTGGACTCAGGAGGGCACATCACTCTTTTCAAGAATACTGACTAGAAAAGAAGGAAGAGGCGGTTATTAGAAAGGGACAGTGGGGGCACCTGAGTGGCTCAGTCGGTTAAGCGGCTGCCTTCGGCTCAGGTCATGATCCCAGAGTCCTGGGATCGAGCCCCGCATCGGGCTCCCTGCTCGGTGGGGAGCCTGCTTCTCCCTCTCCCTCTGCCTGCCTCTCTGCCTACTTGTGCTCTCTATCTCTGTCAAATAAATAAATAAAAATCTTTAAAAAAAAAAAAAAAAGAAAGGGACAGTGGATTGAAGAAGGCATGGCTTTTTTCTCCCTAAGCTTGGAAGAAACTTTAAAAATGTGCCCGGGTATATACATGCACACACATAATAACCTGGAAGCCTCCTGGAAGTGCTTACTGACTCCTAGGACCCATGCTTTCCCTTCATTTAAGAAGACAGAGAGGAGAACAGACATTTTTCCATTGCTTTCTGCCTTAGCCATTCCATCACTGGCCACTGTAAAGCTAGGAAAGAAATTAAGGGTAACTTACTGTCTAATAGCCAGAGCAAAGATGGAACACACACCCAACAGAATGAATGACTTAGGAAAGTTTATGTTTCTAAGTGAAGGTGGTCAACAAAGTCAAAACCCAACCCCAATCTTTGGTTGAAATCAAACGCGTCATAGAATGGGACTATTTTCTTCATTTTCAGAATACGGTCCATGAAGTTTAACTTGCTTTCCTGACTCCGGGAATAGCAATTAACTGTCCTTTCCCCTCTCCACTCCCTTCAGCTCTAACTCCGTGTGGCTGGGAGGGAACTGAGCACAGTGTAAAGGACCAATCATTTGTGAAAAATGGACAAGAACGTCTTCTCCCTAAATAGCCACACGTTAAAAGTAATGCATGAGAATCTAATCAAAGTAACAAAGCTCATTATTGCATGGTTTGAAAACAAGGTTACATGTATTTGTTAATGTATGTTTATTATATGTAACGTTTGTTACACATAATTAGAGCATTTTATATACATTACCTATGATCTAATTTCTTTCTCCTGTGACATTAAGTTTTTCTCACACTTCTAGGGATTAAAAGAATACAAGAAACCAAAGACACACCAAGTGTTTATGAAACAGCACAGTGTAGGGATGGGGGGGGGTTTGGTATAATATTCCTTGGAAAGTTTTCATTTCTTGGAACTCTCTACTTGTCTTCTCTGGAAGAAATAACACTTTTTATACCTTTTCACTAACTGTACCAAAGAGACTGCTTAAGAAAAGTAAATGGAACACTTACTGTGACATCTTTCGTGTAGCCATCTTTTTGGGGGGAAAATCAATTTTATCGCAGTGTACTCAACTTTTAAATCCATGGCAATGGATCTGGAGACCCCTGCTGACAAGGACATACACTTCCTTGTCTGTGGTTTAAAACATACCATCACATGCCTGAGGGTGAAAATCTTCTGTCTCAAAGATCATGCTGCTTAGAATCGTGGGCAGTCACCGAAGAGATTTCGGCATCACTTAGGCGGGGTAAGGATCATTTTGTTTCTTTGTTGACAATGATTCAGAAAATACCCAGATACTTTAAGTGAGCTTGATCTACAACTGGACTCACCTGTACTGTGAATTTTCTACTCTAAAAAGCCAACTTCAGGATAATGTCAGCAATCGAAAGAAAGGAGTTTTGTAACCATGCTTCCTTGAACTTTGCAACTTTGCCTTCAGTGCCTGCCCTCTGCCCTGGATTTTATATTGCTTCCCACACTCCCTCTCCCAGATAACAAAATCATTACAGCCTTAAGAAATCTTATTTATAAAGAGGCTTTTATACAAAGAGTTCATAACCCTGTCACATACCCATCAGGATATTTTCAGCCGAACAGAAATGAAAGTTTATAATGACAAAACAGCAATAAATGAAACTCTATGTGATTAATTACTCAACGGTAGATGTGATTTACAGTCAAAATCCTGATTCTTAGATGAATACTTTTTTTTTTCCTTCCAGTTTTATACACTGATGATAAGGACCTAAAGACAGACCTAGGTTTGAAATGACCTCCAATCTCCCAGCCTCAGGCAAGGGAGGCAAGGCAGAGGCCACTTACTGGGCGGCAAGGAGGGCAAGTGGTTCTGAAAAGAATACTTGTTTAAATTCTAGGGTGCTTCTATGGACTCAGAAGAAGGAATATGCCACTGGGGGAGAGAATAAAGCCCTTTTCTGAGCAAGGAGTATAATACATGATAGATCTATTTAAACAGTATATAACCTTCACATTAATGTGATTTTGTGCAAATGGTACTCAAGAGTGCAGATCTGAAAACAAGAGCTATCCCACAGAATATTATAATTATTAGCATTCTCATCATTGAGACTTTCAAACGGACACAGGAGAAAAACACTTCTTGGTTTAGAAGGTTTCATTTAAAAACAAATAACCTACACAAAACCAGAGGCAATTAGTTTCAAAATTACCAAAACACAGTAATAATTTAGTCCTTATTTCAATTAACAAATGGGAATGTAGGTATGGCTTGCTCTCAGAGTACTCCTCAAAAGTCGTAATTAAAATTAATTAAATGTCAAATGCCTTAGGAGACCTCATTAATTAGTGGAATCCTGAGTGAATCTTTTTGTAGAGCAATTACTTTGAAAAATAAATAGTCACTTACAGATTAATCTTTTTAGTACCTAAACCTGAATATTACCATGTCAGATTAATTTAAGAAAATCTGGCTTTTAATGCCTTTTCTAATGTTAACATTTGATACAGGGCAAAAGCCCAAAGACAAAATAAAATAAAAACTCAGTCAAATCAGTTCTCACAGCCACTTCCCTTAGTTTATAAACAAACATCTTTTTATAGCTTTTTTCCTAACTTTGGTAGTCATGTGAGGTCCCTAATTCTGTAGGGTGGATACCTCCAGGTGGTGACACCTGGTTACACCGTGACCTAGCCTAGCCATGCTGAGGAACAGAATTTGGCAGGACAACTTGTTAGTCTTTTTTTTTTTTTTTTAAAGATTTATTTATTTATTATTTATTTGTCAGGGGCAGGGGAGGGAGAGCATGAACACGGAGAGCGGCAGGCAGAGGGAGAAGCAGGCTCCCCCCCTGAGCAGGGAGCCCGATGTGGGGCCCGATGTGGGGCTCGATCCCAGGACCCTGGGATCATGACCTGAGCTGAAGGCAGACGCTTAACCGACTGAGCCACCCAGGCGTCCCAGCAACTTGTTAGTCTTAATATTTCTATTCAGGTTTGTCTGGGAATTTCAGTTTCTTGACGTGAGCTTGCAGCCTTAGGGCTACATGTGGCTTTTTCCCAGGTGCTCTAAAGCTCTTCAAAACTCCAACTGCTCCCATGAAAGGATTCGACATTACTGGGGTCCAGGATGCTGAGCATTTCGGTACCTCTTCGATGAGTACAAATCTGGCTCCACAGCTGGGTAACTATAACATTAACACCTAGCTTATCAAATGGATATTTTAATTAGCAATAATCGCGCCTCAGATGGGAAGAATGTTTTGTTATTTTTAAACCCAATTAGGTTTTTGTAATATCTCAGAGACCAGTAAAATGAAACTATCACACATGCTTTTGGAATGTGGGGACAAAGGGCCCCTGCCTGGGTGCTGGGCTGACTATGGAGGGAGATGCGCCTGTTCCCGTCAGCCTCCTTGACTCTTTGAAGAGGTCTTATACCCTCATTAAGAAAGGACTGAGGGAAAAAACCTCCCAAAAAATCATTTTCCATCTGACCCTAAATTGGAATCTGTCCCATATTGAGTTACGGCTACTATTTACTGAATGCTTACCAAGCGCCACGGAACAGTGCCAAGTACTTTGTACAGTACAACAATGCAATGAAGAAGCTGTTATTCTCCCCACAGAAACTGACTCAGGGAGGTTAAATATTTTGCCAAAGGTATGAAGCTACTATTTAAGGGTGAGGAGGATTCAAATCCATGGCTCCTTTTTTTTTTTAAAGTAGGCTTCACACCCAGCATGGCACCCAGCGCGGGGCTTGAACTCATGTCCTTGAGATCAAGACCTGAGCTGAGATCAAGAGTTGGATGTTTAACTGACTGAGCCACCCAGGTGCCCCTCAAATCCACGGGTCTTAAAGTGATGTTACATGCCTCTAATTAGAATTGCAGCACAATGCGGGAAACACAGTAAGCGTTATCATCAAAGGGGAAAGATTTACTCTCATGGTCACAGAAAGAAACAAAGACCACCAAAATGTGCTGGAGACAGAGCACAAGTACGTGTTATAACTTCAGACACTGAAATAGGAAGGGAAGGAGGAAGAGAAGAATTAGGAGAAAAGGGACAGGTGGACATGCAATGGAGCCATTCTATCCCTGGATGTTAACACGAATGGGTCATGCACTGTGGCAAGTAGACTGCATTCGCCAAGTACCAGCTTTGCTTCCCTTACTATGAAAGACATGCTTTCTTTGACTCTGTTCTATTGCTCCAGCACCTTCTATCCTTAAAGACCTGGTGGGAGTTGTCACCTTCCCAGATGATGTCTCACTTGAAAGCTTATCACTGTATTTAATTATCAGGCAGGATAGCTGTTAGGTACACGGTATGTCTTTCTCCCAGGACTCACTCCAGTATAACTTTCCAGAGAAGTTTTATTTAATTCTGTGGGAATGCTTAAATTTATGCCCCATTAAAGTTCCCTTTTGAAAATTACAAGCTGAAGCCACATCTAACAATTATGACATTTCTTTGGATCCCACAGTTCCTAAAAATGGAAAACTCATTTCATGGTCACAGAGCCAAGAAAAAATATGACTTCATTGGAAATGCCTAATTTTTTAAAGTAAATTAAGTGATTTCAGGTGTTTAAAAAAATTTTTTTTAAGATTATAGCATTCTATAAACACCGGACATGCTCTGAAAAGACTCTCTTGTAAGACATTACATCTGAGACTAGAGACCACAATCTCCTCCTGTGAAGTTTGCTTTTGCTTTCAAATTTAACTCTCATATTTTTTAGTACCAAGGTCAAGAACACAGCCTCTTAATATTTATGTTCTTACTCATCTTTTATTACACCACAGAAAAAACAACTGGCGCTAGCTTCCTATTTCTAGACTTAGTTACATAATGACTTTGGGTATGACCATTATGGATGAGTCAATCAATCATCTGACAAACATGAGTTCCCACTATGTGCCAAGTAGGACCAAAGTTCTATAGGAACAGCTCACCTGGTCACACTCCTATTGAAGATCAGGGTTCCAAGCTTCCAGTAACATCAAATATATAGTTGAGTTGAGACACACTGACCACTGCTTACTTTCCAGGAGGACTGTCCCCTTACTTTTTACCTGCTTTTTTGGGGGTGGGTTGGAGTGGGGGAATATCCTCTGACATGAATAAAAATACCAAGGACTCTAAACTTCACCAAAACTTGCCCGAAATTTTCCACAGCCCCTACTAGGTACTGGGATCTCTGGGCTTGTGTCTTGAGGTCTACGGAAGATCCTCCAACGAGCAAGGTAAAATCCAGGTCTGCAATCTCTGGGGAGTTCCTGCATCTTAGAGCAAACAGCCGGGGTGGGGGAGGAGTCCCCCTCAGGAAACTCTGTAGCAATGAGGTCCCTGCATGGACAGCTAAGCAGGATGCCTGCCCAACATTCAGGGCTGTCCATGACCTGGCTCCAGCCTTTTCAGCCATCACTCCCCTTCCATACATTCTAGTCACCCTATTCTACCAACTCAACAGCACTTTCCGTTTTCCCTCACCTGTCTCTCCCAGCTTCCTTCCATACCTTTGCTCATGCTATTCTGTCTGGAATGTCCTTCTTTCTCATCTCTCTGCTCTTTTAACTCATGCATGTTCCCTCAGCTCATTTAAAATGCCATTATCTCCATGAAGACTTCTCTCATGCATCACCCAACGAGCAGTTTCTTTCTCCTCTGAATTCCCACACATCATGTCTATCTCTCTTCTATTGTTTATCACATTTTAACTTGTATGACAGTCATTGCATTTCATTTGTTAACTTCCCTATAAAATTGAAAGATACCAGAGTCCAGAGTGCAGGTCTTATTTATGGTCCTATTTCTTGCATCCCACTCAGTATTTCCATGGTTTTGAAACTGGGTTCTGTACAGCTGCAGGGTTCCACAGAGGTGTCCTGAGACCACCACGGGGAGCAGAGAGAATAGATGCATGTGGAGACATCCTCCCCCTCAATGTGCTTCAGTCAGATGGGTTCTGAATTCTTCTATTTATTGTGATTTGTGTAAGCTTTTTTTTTTTTTTAAAGGATTCTGCCAGATAGGAAAAAAAAATTGCAGTAGACACTGTTGAATAAATGAACAGAACTATACCCAATGTCTCTAATGCTTTCTTGATTCAGATGTAATGAAATCCAATGATTAAAAACAAGGAGCAAAGGTTCAGAGAGTGCCTGTCAATGAAAGAACATGGTCAAAACAGAGGGCCCTTTCTCCTGTCCTGTACTGACCTTTTTACAGTAAGATTTGATAGAAGCCTCTGGAGCTGTGAATGAGTTCTGTTTAAGGTGTTAAACAGAAGCACGCTGGCTTGGGTTCTGCTCTGGTGTATGTCCATGTACACAAGCACACCTACCATGCTTTGATCTCAATGTAACTTCAGGGAAGTTGGAAGGATTAGAAACCACGCTGATGTCTCTTGATCCCCACCCCACCCCTCTCCCCCAAATAAATCTACTCTTCCTTCAGTCTGCCCCACCACTGTAACTGGCACTAATATCCACTCTGTTGCTCAGGCTAAAATTCTAGGAGTTTTCCTTGATTTCCCTCTTTCCTTCACTACGCACACACAATTTATCAGTAAGTACTGTCGGGTCGTTCTGAAGCAGCTCACTGCTCCCCGCCATCCACTGCTACCAGCCGCTGTGGTTCAGGGCATCGTCATTTCATACCTCCCGTACCGTAATGCCTCTTCTCTGGTCTCCCACTGTCTGCCCCCTCCTCCCTATTATCCATTCTCCAGGCAGCAGGGAAAGGCATGTTTAAACCTCTTCCTATTCAAAACTCTCAAGGTTTTAAAAACTTGAACTCCTAACTGGTAAAAATAATCTAGCCGGCATTTATATTTCACTCCAAATGAAGCAAATTTGCTCATCCCGATCATTTCCCACTGGGAAGTTTTCCTTTCATTAGGAAAGAAGATAAATTAGTAGGTGACCGAGCAGAGAGACGGAAGGACTGACACATCACTAGAGAACAGAAATGACTTACGGCTTCAGATTTGGGAGGCACTGGAGGTGGAGGTAGGGCAATCTCTGAAGACTTCATGGCTACTCCCAGAGTTCCGGGCACAGGAAGAGGAGAGGTCGCACGTTTGGACCGGACGGACCCTCTAGACTGATCGCATCTGCTCTTCTCGCTCAGGGAACGCGTGAGAGGCTGATG
This sequence comes from Neomonachus schauinslandi, assembly GCF_002201575.2. NCBI lineage: Eukaryota > Metazoa > Chordata > Mammalia > Carnivora > Phocidae > Neomonachus > Neomonachus schauinslandi. The sequence continues at coordinate 39,823,326 of NC_058416.1, read as the reverse complement.
GCTGGGCCTGCCGTCCTCCAGCCAGAGCTCTTCATAAGGAAGCTCTGACTTCCCGGGGATGCCTGCCGATTCTTCACCGGATTCCGGGAAAAGGTAGTCGCTCCCACTGTCACCCAGGTCCTGATAGGGCAGGATGTCATGAGGAAAGGGGGCCCACTCGCCCCCCAGGTCCCTGCAGCCATGGAGGTTCACCTCACTGTTGCCATGGAGATTGTTGCCATACACACAGACGGAGAGCCGGTGGAAGGACTGGGTGAGCTCATCGCGGGCATAGCTAAGAGAATTGGGCACGTGGTTGTGGCCAGAGCACCGGCCCTTCTTGGGGCTCTTGCAGTCCTCATTCCAGTCAGTTTTCACATCTCGGACAGCCCGGGAATACTCGTCGATGTCGAACTGTTCTTGGCAGATACCCAGCCAGTGATGGACCAGGGTCTCGGGCCACACGTCTCCCTTTACCAAGTGTTCTGGAAGGCTAAACTTGGGGACCGTCAAATGCAAAGGGAAGTGCATGGGGAGGATCTTGTTGTTCCGCAGCACACAGCAAACCACCACTGTCTTGGTCTGGATGTTCACAAACTTGTAGCGATGCCCCTCACGGATGAAGTGGAGGTCGTACGGGTTCCTGGGTGGAGGGCTGGGCACAGTCACGTTCACGGGGAGCCTGGTTTTCTCCACAATGTTGCGGATGGTGTGTTCGCCCTCCTGCATCTGAAGTTCCAGGGGACTCCGGGTGCTAAATCTGCCCTTGCACTGGAATGGCAGGCTAATGCTTTCATTGGTCCGATGATTCATGCAGATCAGGCATGGCATTTTGCCTTTTCCCAGCTTGCTGATGGAATTGAGCTTCCCGATCTTTTTGAAAATTGTGTTGAGTCGTGACTTTTCCTTGAAAGTCTTTGCGTACAAGATTTCTGCCTGCCCCATGAGAGTGAGCTCATCCCCAGTACAGAGGGTGATGTTATAAACTTCGGTGTCCTCGTTGCATTCACCTGAAGCAACCTACAATAGGATAAATCAAGTTTGAGGTGAGTTGCCTTTAGTCCATTCCCACAGAAAAGTGGAGAACTTGCCATTAAGACACACAAGCACGCATACAAAAAGGAAAATGCTGTTCCCATACTAAATTTAGCCACTCCGTTTCTTTTATAATGTTTATATGGCTAACAGTAACAAGAAGATATTCGTTTAGACTTGTAAAAACACACTTTGTTCTGAAGAAATGAGCAATCTGTTCATGAGTAAAAATTTGGGAAATACGGAGAAAAGACACAAAAAGAAAATAACACCCACGGGCCTGATTCAGAAATAGGCACGGTTAATGGTTTGATAAACATTCTTCCAGTTTCTTTGTCTATGCAGAGTAGCCTATCATATGGATAATCATTTTGGGACATTACTATTATCATTCTCTCTTCCAGTTATAAAAAAAAAATGCTTCCATGAAGACCACTGTGGAAAATCCCTTATTTTTTTTTTACTATTAAAATTTTATGAAATTTTCTAAAATTGGAATTGGGACAGAGGATGTAAAAATGTTTTATTTCTCCCTGTTCTTTAATTTTATTATACAAACTATTCATGTTCACTGGCAAAAATATTAGAAAATATAAATGTAAAAATGAACAAATTCTATGGTCTTGCCACTAAAGAGAATCTGTATTAACAATTTTATATAAATAGAGAAAAAGAGAAATAGATGTGTCATCTATCTTGGAGATATATAAATACACATACACAATTTTGTTGCTTTGTTTCTCACTATATTCATTTTCTCGTGTTTAAGTATAAGCGGTCGGTTGCCAGTACTGACCTTACGTATTTGATTATCTGGGCATAAGCCTTAATTTATCTGACTAGCTCCTTATTGTTAGACAGATGGCTTTTCCCAATGTTTAGCAATTATAAATAGTACTGCAATGAATTTTTTTTACAGTTCAACTATTTCCTTAGGAGAAAGGCCCGAAGTAGAATTGCATGGACAAAGCTATAGATATGTATTTGAAAGGTCTAATATGTATCTCCTATTGTGCTTCATCAATGTTACACTTATTTATACTTCTTCCACTTTATGAAATTATCTGTCTCTCCATACCCATGCTAAGTAAGTTTAAGGTTTACCAATATTAAAGGTAAAGCATGCATCCTGCATTTATTTATTCATGTTTTATTTTGATTTGATTTATTTATTAGGATAGTTGAATATATTTTGGTATTCATTTATCTGGCCATTTAGATCTCCTCCTTTGTGAATGTCTGTGCCCTTCACCCATTTTTCTATTGGGATGGTCATCTTATCGATTACTTTTTATGTCATGTGAATGTCATTTATGCTATATATTTTCCAATTTGTTGGGTGAATTTCAACTTTATAACTTCTTTAAGTGCTAAAGTTTTTTCTTCCTATGTGGCAAACATTTTCAAAAATTTTTCTTTGTAATTTCATCCTTGGGTGGTATGCTTCTACTAGTTGAGATGATATTATCAGTGGTTCTGAGTTAGGGGTGATTTTGCCCCCACTCCCCAGCCCCTGGGGACATTTGACCATGTCTGGAGACATTTACTGGTTGTCATGGCTGGGAAGGTGCTACTTATATCTAGCAGGGAGAGGCTAGGTATGTTGCTAAACATGGTACAATGAACAGAACAGCCCCTCACAGCAAAGAATTATCTAGTCCAGACTTCAGTAGTGCTGAGGTTGAGAAAAACTGAGATGATTAGCCAATATTTTCTTCTAGGATTTTGATGGTTTCATTTATTAACTATTTAACTGATTTAATTAAAATTTCTTTGATGGACTATTAAAGGTAGAGGTCTAACTTTAGTTTTTTCTTGAAGATTTATTTATTTACTTGAGGTGCGGAGGGAAAGAGAGAGACAGAGTCTTAAGCAGACTCTGCGCTGAGTGCGGAGCCCAACACAGGGCTTGATCTCACGACCCTGAGATCACAACCTGAGGGGGAAGCAAGAGGAGGATGCTTAACCTATCGTGCCACCTAGGCACCCCCAACTTTAGTTTCTTAAACAGTTAACTGACTGTCCGGTATACTTCTTAAATAACTATCTCTTTTCATCACTGATTTGAAATGCTACTTTGATCATGTACTAAAATTATAAAACACATACACATTTGTATACTTATATTTGCATCTACTGTGAGACCATTTATCCAAATGACCTTTCTATTTTCTCATTTTAACTATACTGCTTCAATTCCTACATCTTTATCTTACATGTTCAGATCTGAAAACAAAACCCTCATTTGTGGTTATTCCAATTCAAAAAGTTTTTGGATGGCAAGAAACAAGAGAAGCAAAGTCAAAAAATCAAGTAACGGTCTGAGAGAAAATATCTGCAGTATCTCCACATGAGTGAACCTCCCTAACACATAAGCAACTTTTAAAAAATGACCAAAACTCCTCCACAAAAACAGGTTAAAGTCATGAAAAATCAATTCACTAAAAAAGGGCACACAACAGACTTCCAATCTATGAAAAGACGTTCAACTTCTTTTATAATTATATTATAATTATAATTAAATGAAAATTATACTTAGATACCACTTCTTTATCTAGAACACTGATAAATATTCAAAAGCCTGACATCATACTCAGTGGGTGAGGCTCTGGGGAAACAGGCACTCTTGTTCATAGCTGGTAGAAATGCAAAATGATACAAGTCCTATTGCAGGGAATTTGGCAATACCTAACCAAACTATGCACGCGTTTATCCCTCCATTCACCAAACCTACTTCTAGGAAATTGTCCGAAGACATTCCTCCAACAGTGTGAAAATACAAATGCGCCAGGTTATTCATTGTAGCATTATTTGTATTTGCAAAATCTTAGAATCAAACTAAATGCCCAAACACAGGAGATTGATTGAATAAACTATGATACAAACACAAAACGTATTACACAAAAAAGAACAAGAATGATGAGTTCAATGAATTAATAGGAAAACGACTTTCGGGATATATTAAGTAAAAAAACAAACAAAAAAACCCCCCAAAACCAAAGTGCATAAAAGCTTATATGGTATACTACACCTTTGGAAAAATCAGTATATATTTTTCTGCTTATTTTTGTAAAAAAAAAAAAAAGGAATACAAGAAAAATAAACCAGAAAACAATGAAATTGGTACTTGAGGGAGGGAGGAAGCTGGTGGAAGGGAGTGATAGCTCTGTGAGTGTACCTAGCTATAGAGTTTTGATGTTTAGGAGGTAAGCCAATGTTCTAACATCTTCAAAAGATAAAATTAGGTCAACAAAAAGTTAAAAGAAACTGAAAGCTAAATGCAAATGGAAACAGATGAGTCCAATCTTATTGCCAGTAAATAAACTAACCACACAGGGGACAGAGACAGAGAAATCATCCAAATAACTTTAAAATGCTTTGACTACAAATTGCCAGTAGGGAAAAAAGACCAACAAATATTGTGTTCTTTTTGGTAGATTTGTTTTGCCTATGAGAGTGGGTACAGGGATTCTGAAACAACTTCTTATGTATATTGTAGAAATAAAAAATGAGTAAATGTGTTCTTTTGAGAATCAGTTTTCACTGTGGATGGAAGACAGAAACATGGAATTAGGAAAGGTAAGAGGAACTCCATTGGGTATACATGAACACACATCTATTTCTTAGCTTTGTTCTTTCTAAGGGACTAGAAGCAAGGACTCCCACTATCACCGAATATACCTAGCGCCCCAAACCATTCTCCACTAAAAGGAATCATGGCTCCGTGGAGAAATGCCTGATTCCAGGGCTAGGGCAGGAAAGGTCCAAGATGAGCCTGAAATACTGTGTTGTGCGGGAAAGAAGTGCTCTTAAGATGACAGTAACGTGTCAAAAGGACACTGAAGCCAGCCTGAACTGCCTCCACAGGCCAAATCTGGGACGATTTGAGCATCACAATGCACAAAGACTGCAATGAATGATAATCTACTGAGCAAAGTAGGAATGTCGAAGTCCATACTGTTAACAAAAATATGAATGAGTGGAAGAAGTGAATGGGGAAAAAACCGATAAATGTGCAGGAGTGGTGGGATCCAAGATTGGTACATACAAGAAACATCAACGGATGCTCATTTATAGGACAAGTTTGGTTGAGGAGTAGGCTATGTGCCTGGTCTTAAAGTGTCTTCTCTCGATTGCGAAGGGAGGAAAAGTAACTACAGAGTGGAGAAACTGGACAACACCTTGACCAGGTGATCATATTTAATATAACCAGAGAGGCATCCCCATGTGTGTGCCTCTGGATGTGATTCTCCGGGAAGGTCAGGACGTCAGTTACAGAACATTCCACCTAAAAATGCATTACTAGGACCGAATTATCAAGAAATATCAGACAAACCCAAACTGAGAAATACTGTATAAAATACCTGGTACGTATTTGTGAAAAACGTCCATGCGATGAAAGATAAGAAAGGTTGAAGAACTGCTCCAGATTAAAGTGAATGAAAGACAAAATGCAACATCAATGCAATGTGCACGCCTGGAATGGATTCTGAACCGAAGGGAATAAATGCTATCAAATACACTCTGGTGGACTATAAAGAGTGTCACATCACTGCTAACTCTCCTGAAGGTACCGTTTTTGCACAAGAAAACAACCGTATTCTTAGGAAATATACACTGATCCATTAAGGTGTAGAGGGCATAATGCATGTAATTCACTCTGATATTATTCAGAAAAATGTAAGTTGTGTGTCTGCATACCAATGTGTATGTCGGGGGTGGAGGATGAGAAAACAAATGTGGCGAAATGTTAAAAGTTGGTGAATCTGGTACAGTGTCGAGGGAGATCTTCTATTATTCTTGCAATAATTTTTTAAGACTGCAAGTATTTCAAAATAAAAAAATAAAACATGACAACAGGAAAATCTTAGATTTTTTTGCCTATTTTTCCAGATGAACTTCACAATCATTGTCTACGGTTTGAATTGATAATTTTATTGAAAGTGCTTTTACCTGCTCTTCTGGCAAGGAGTGACATCATAGAAATATTTCTAAATAGGCACATGGTAATTATCATCATTTATTGAGATGTTTTATTTCCCTTATTAGTAATTTTTTTTAAATCTTTTTTTTTAAGATTTTTATTTATTTGACAGAGAGAGACACAGCGAGAGAGGGAACACAAGCAGGGGGAGTGGGAGAGGGAGAAGCAGGCTTCCCGCCGAGCAGGGAGCCCGATGCGGGGCTCGATCCCAGGACCCTGGGATCGTGACCTGAGCCGAAGGCAGACGCTTAACGACTGAGCCACCCAGGTGCCCCTCCCTTATTAGTAATTAAGTTTGCCTTCGTTATCAATCTCTGAACATTGCTGTTCGTTTGCTGAGGGCACATATGGTTTGTTGCTATTCTCTATGACCAGTAACTTCACTGGGATTCTTAAGTGATTAAATCTTATGTAACCAATGCAAAATTCATCTTCATCTTTTTAGTTTTCATCCCTTTTCCCGGACAACAGCGTGGTGGTGAGAATGTTGTTCCATATTTTAATGTGAATTATTTGATTATAAACTGATCATATGAGAAATTCATCGGTTTGAGATGGATTTTTTTTTTATCATATTAGTAACATGTCTGTCCAATTCTAGCTTTCTAAAAGTTTCTATGAAGAAATTTAAAAAAATTTTTTTTAAGATTTCATTTATTTATTTTAGAGAGAGAGAGAGCATGTGAGCAGGGGGAGGAGCAGAGAGAGAGGGAGAGAAAGGGGGAGAGAATCTCAAGCGGGCCCCATGGCTGAGCATAGAGCCCAGCTCGTGGCTCGATCCCACGACCCTGAGATCATGACCTGAGCTGAAACCAAGAGTCGGACGCTCAACGAGGTGAACCACCCAGACGCCCTAAAAAATGTTTTTAATCAAATGCCATTTCCGCATCCAATAAAACAGTCATATGTTTATTTTTAACCTTGAGGTCCTGGTTTTATATTATAATAGTAGATGCCCAAATATTAAAACAACCCTACATGCCTGAAATAATCTGTGTATGATCATGGTGCACTTAAAAGTGTACTGCATGATTCTCTTTGATACTATTTGATCTATGACTTATGTATCTTAGTCACAGCTGAAATTAGTCTATAGTTCCGTTATGTTACCTTTACCAGGCTTTAGTACCAGGCTTATATTAAGGCTAAGATAGATTTTTTCCTTTTATGTTAATGAAAAAGCATCTGGGTAAAGTGATTGGCAATGTTCATGTTGTTTACTGAGCAGTAATCATCAGTATGTGTTTAGAAGACTTGGCAGTGGCAATCTTTGTAAATAATTTCTCACACACTATTCTAGGTCATCTCTATATAATTTTAAACTTTGGAACAAGCAATTTGTCAATCCACATTAGTGCTATGAAAAACAAACATCTCTGTTGTCTCTACAGTGAAGTGCATTTCCCTGTAGCAGACGTTTTCAGTACATAAATAGCAGCACAATATTATTTTAATGGCAGTTCAGGCCCCTAAGGTTTAAATTCCATTTTAGATTGATTCAGATTAAGTGTTATTAATATTATTTTTAACAAGACCACAACTTAATTGTATTTACTTTCAGACTCAGTATTCACTTGGGCTTCTATATTAGAGTTAAGTTTAGGAATCTAAGTAAATAAATAAACAATAAATAAACACCATTTAACTTTTTATTTGCAGTAATTCCACATTTGCAGAAAAGTTGCAAAGCTGTATACCTTTGTCTAACTTCTCCTGTTAACATTCTACACAACCACGGCACATTATCAAAACTAAGAAATTAACACTAATACAAGACGACTAACTTAACCACAAAGCTTTATTTGGATTTCATTTTTTTTTTTTCCATTAATGTCCTTTTTCTGTTCCAGGATCAAACCAGGATACCCCACCACATCCAGTCCTTGATTCTGTGAGTTTCTTGGTCTTTCCTTATTTTTATGACCTTGACAGTTTTAAAGAATATAGATTAGGGGTTTTTTTTTAAGCTAATAAATCATTTATAAATTACAGTACTTGGCCCATATGAGGGCTGAATTTCTTTTCCTACAGGACCTGTAACGTTTCAGTTACATTATTTCGTTGACTTTGGTCACCAGAATCCTTAAAAAGGCTCATTTGCTATTAATTCTAATTTTAGTTTATCCCTAAGGCTTTTATTTTTAGCTAGCATCTAGCTATGTTTACAGCAATACAGATCAGAGATCAGCAAACTACTGTGCATAGTTCAAATCTGACCCAACATCTGACTTTGTAAATAAAGTTTTATTAGGACACTGCTGTTGTCCATTCATTTATGCATAAGTTATGAGTGCTTTCACTCTACAGTGGCAGTGTTGAGTAGCTGCAACAGTAACTATATGGCCCACAAACTAACATATTTATTCTTTGTCCCTTTATAGAAAGTTTGCTGAACCCAGGTATAGATGAATGAAAAGAACTATGGCCTTTGGAAGTTAATTGGGCCAATACTATAGCTAACTTACAAGCTAAGTTTGAATCTGCTTTCACTGTTAGGTGACCTCAGAAAAAGTATTTTACTTTTTTGAGCCTCAGTGTCCTCATCTATAAAATGAGAACACCACTGTGTACTTCACAAGCATAATTAATGTAGTTAAACAACTTCCCACAGTGGTAAGCTCTCAATAAATGGAGGCCATTTCTGTTATTATTACTTCTGTGAATAAAAACATTTAAATTCTTCTTTTTTTTTTTAAGTAAGCTCTACGTCCAACGTAGGGCTTGAACTCATGACCCTCAGATCAAGAGTCATACGCTCTACCAACTGAGCCAGCCAGGCGCCCCCAAAACATTTAAATCCTTTTTTTTTTTTTTTTTTTTTTTAAGTAGGCTCCATGCCGGGCTTAAATTCACAACCCTGAAATCAAGACCTGAGCTGAGATCAAGAGTAAGATACAACTAAGCCCCTCAGGTCCCCAACATTTAAATTCTTAATAATTCTGTTTCACAATGCCTCTCACATCTCTGTATTTTCATGTAGGTTTCTATTCCTACCCACTACTGTTTTCAAGCCCAAACCACTACTTTAAGCATTATCCTTTCTTCTGTACTGAAGAATTGCTCAAGTTTTTATTCAATGTGTTATCCCAGAATAAAACTTAATTGTCAGAAGAGGGCTTGAAATATCCTTACAGTTATATCCCAAAGGAAGTAAACATACTGAAATGATTCAAAAAAAAATATACCGTTTTAAGATAGACCAGCCTCCAAAACACTCAGATGCACTGCTGTACTTCCTTTCTGGTGAAACTTTGTAAAAAACTTGGCAGTTCATCCATTTGGATCAGGATGGAGACAGAGATGTTGAGAGAAAGGGTTCTCAGGAGACTTCAGAAACACACACACACACACTCACTCATACAACAAACTATTTCCAGTTAACACACAAGGAGCCAACAGTGCTTCTCAAATGTGAAGCATAACAAAGTGTATGTTTCTTCCTAGCTCTTTAAATCAATACTTAATATATTTTTCCTAATTTACCTTTATAAACATATACCTTGTAGAATGAAGCAATCATATGGTCTAGTGAGTACCACACACCAGACGAGCTGAGAGTGTCTATGCTGCTCAGGAGATACCAATCAGCCACTGTGTGTGCAGATTAAACAGATCAAAATTATCCTTACTAAATGTCACTCTCTGGGCACATTCAACAGTTTTGTCTACGTTTTTGTGTATGTGTATACTTCTAAAGGAAGTTACTCCTCCTCCCATACATAAAAATGCATAACATATGGGGGGACAATCTGTAATTCCATGCTCCCAAACCTGATGTCATCATTAATGCTAGCAATTAGCTCTGCATAAATTATGAGACTAACATCCCAACCGATCTTGTGGTCACTGTCAGTGACAGATGAAGAAACTCATAAATAAATGCTCTTCCTTTGGCAATTGAGCCAAACAGTCTCCTCTGGTTTCCACAGATGTGATTTATTTGCATAATTTCTTTCCTTTTTTATTTTTTTAACAGCAAAAGAAACAATGCGTTCTAAGTGCTTCGGTATGCCTGCCTGGTTAACATTTCCAGTTTCAATGTTTCCTGAGAGGAAGTAATTCAAAGTGTGTTATCTAAACAACTCTAATAGGTCTAATCCAGGAAACTATCAGGGTTTTACTGTTCATAATACCATTCAGAATTAATATCCCATGGTCAAGGAACATTTTAAAACACTGATATAAAATTTAACACACACCCACACCCACAGATGGTTCTGGCAACAGATAATCTGTTTTCTAAGAACAGTTGTTCTAAAGATCAAACATGTAACAGAGGTTAAAACTGCAACTCTTGAAAAAAAATCAGGATTGATCTGACTGCTAGATTAAATAGCTAATATTTGATTAATATTAGATCATTTCCCCAACGCTTCAATTTTTGTAACTCTTTCCTTTGGGAAAATGGAAGAAAATGAGGGACAAAGGGGCATGAAGAGTTAATTGTCAATCCTGAGTATCTCTCTCTCTCTTTTTTTCAACAGGAAATAGGGCAAAGATGACAAGTACAATGGCAGTGATTTAATTAGTGATGGTACAAGAGAGGGCTTGCCAACTGGTAGCTTTTCAGACAAGGTCTGATGTCAGATGACAAAACAAAAACAAAACAAAACAAAACCCAAACAAACAAACAAACAAACCCCCACCAAAACCAAAACCCACTAGGCTATCTTCAAACACTGAAATAATTAATCTCACAATTGTATCCAATTTATCATTCTGAATGAATCCTGAAAATAAATGACATCTGACTCATGGTAAAGAAAACATGCCATTTTAAACAACTGGAAAGTAAAAATAAAAATTGGCTACCTCCAAATCCATTTAATCTTCATTTTAAAAATTTGTTCTTACATCTGACAAAATTCAGGTTGCACAGTAATCGATAATTTCTGATCTCTCTGGAATACAGCCAAGAACAAGGCAGTGAGCTAAAGGCCTCTGGGCAGGCAAAATGATGTGATGTTGATGTTAGGGCTTATAGAAAAGCCTTTAAGGGCCATAACTCAGCACACTTACTCCCATACAATCAAAATTCCATCCAATCTGGTTACCAGCCCACAGCATAACAGAAGTGGAAATTAAAACTGGAAACAGGGATGGTTAATTAAGGCAGGTATTCTAATATAAGAGGCAACAATTTGAATGAGACCATAAAACACCCAATTCTCAGTGTGTGAGGTCTCTCCACATAAAGACAAAAGTCATACACATCTCAGGAGATGGAGAGAAGTTTAACTTTTGTTCAAGTACTTCTCGTTAAGACGGCAGAAAAGTATTATAATTTCAGGACACTGAAATGAAATTATAGTTCTTTGGACAGAACTTTTGATAAAATTCACAGCTCCCCCAAAAGCTGGCTAACTAAAATTACTCGTACTCTAAAGGTGCCAGAGAGGAGGTAGAAAATGTCAGAGCAAATGATCCCTATTCATTTTGAAACCTCGTAAGAAAAACCCAGCCCTCTGATTATTATAATCTTACAACATGCGGAGGAGATGCTTTTTCTGAGCTGTCATGACAGACCCTAGGAATGGTATTTTAAACTAGGAATGGTGCTTATGCCTGAACTACACTCTTAAAACAACACACACACACAATTTCCCCAAAGAACACTAATGTTTCAGCACCTCTGTTTTGTATTACTTTACAGGATGGCCACAGAATGGCCAACAGACGCAGAACAGAGTCAACATAGCAAGCTATTTTTGCCTAAAAGACAGAATGATCAGAAAGATATCAGAGAATAAAATAATTATGACAAGAGTAGAATCACAAGCCGCCCCAAACCTCTCCATTAATACATTCTCAAGGCCTTGTGTGTAGCTGTTCTGTCAAAAGGAGTAAAGAAAGTTAACAGGACATATGTTTAATTTGTTAACTACTTTTACATGGAAATAAGATACAGTCTAACTAGGGCGCCTGGGTGGCTCAGTCGTTAAGTGTCTGCCTTCGGCTCAGGTCATGATCCCAGGGTCCTGGGATCGAGTCCCACATCGGGCTCCCTGCTTGGCAGGAGGCCTGCTTCTCCCTCTCTCACTCCCCTTGCTTGTGTTCCTGCTCTCGCTATCTCTCTCTCTGTCAAATAAATAAAATCTTTAAAAAAAAAAAAAAAAGATACAGTCTAACTAGTTGGCAGAAGAGGAAGAGCTTTATTTCTTCACCTTTTTCAGAAGGCAACTTTAAAAAGGGTAACTAATATGTTAAGATAAAAGGCACATGAATTGTCTCAAATTTGTGACTTGGGTGGGGGGGGAACAGCTGATTCTCAGTAACTTGGAAGCCTTGGAAAAAATCCAAAGTTTAGCATCAAGTTGCACGAACCACTCACTCTTAAACTTTAGAACTCTTGCTCATTTATTCTGTGGTGCATTGTTGCCATCTTTAACACCGCTTCAAGCAACAATCAAAAGCCCAACTGTATGTAGGCTGGTTTCTTTTTCTTTTTTTTTTTTTTTAAAGATTTTATTTATTTATTTGAGAGAGAATGAGATAGAGAGAGAGCATGAGAGGGGGGAGGGTCAGAGGGAGAAGCAGACTCCCTGCCGAGCAGGGAGCCCGATGCGGGACTCGATCCTGGGACTCCAGGATTATGACCTGAGCCGAAGGCAGTCGCTTAACCAACTGAGCCACCCAGGCGCCCTGTAGTCTGGTTTCTATGATAATACTGGGTAATACTTAAAAAATTCTGGGTTAATACTTTACAGAGGTATTTTTGTTATTTTCAAAAGGGTTCGTTTGACACATGCTGCACTGATGTTGATAGCAAGTTAACTTGTAGGATTTTCTTTTTTAAATACTGGCATCAGGAAAGATCTAAAAATCTACATGTAGGATATTCATAAAAGCTGCCAAGTCCTGTGTGTGAGACCATAGCTGTTTCCAAAGTACAAAAGACAGAGGATTTGGCTGGGTAATAATTATAGGACACATTTATTTAGATTTTTAAATACGAAAATGAATTAACTGTGCAAGCTACTGTGTCATTGGAGAGGATATTCTGATCACAATCATGAGCCTTATCTCAAATCCACAAATAGCATTCAGGGGAGCACAAAGATGACCGGATTGAATCGGGAAACCTAGCTTTGCTCCTAAGTAGTTTTGTGGCTTTGTGTGAATCAATGAAGTCAGCTAACATCTGTTTCTTAGTTTTCCTATTTGTCAAAAGGAGGAGTAGGACTCAGTGGTGTCTAAGGGCCTTTCCAGATCTAAAATGTGATGATTATAAAAACTCTTGTCCGTAAACTTCCTTAGTCGTGCTGGATTATTTATAATATTTTATTTTACTCTTGGTCATGTTTCTCGTATGGAGAAGCTCAGCTATCATTTAAGTTCTCTGAATCTTACAGGATTTTTTTTTTCCTATTAAAAAAAGACAACACTGCAATCCTTCTCCCATTAGGATAGCTTGGCCACTAGACACTGCCACCCCTGCCAGAAACAGGTGCCAAACCCAGTAATCACGAGCTGATATGCAGGTGACAGGAATGTCGGCTCCCCTCTTGCCCCAGACCACATGGTAATGGTTCTTAAGAGGTCTGTGTAGGCAGAAGTGGTGACTATGCTCCAGGTCTGCCTGAAATCTCACTATTCCCCAGTGAGGCATTTCCCCCAGTTGAGACAATGCAAACTTGTTATTTTGCCTGTGGGGAAAATCTATGCTGGAACAGCTGAAACCTTGGACCTCACTAGCTGGAATGAAAATAGCAACATTATAGCATCCAGATTAGGGTATCTGGACTCCCTCTGACTTGAGAGCAGTAATTTTAATGTAGAAAGCTTTTGGGTGAGAGCCATGAAGTCAGAACACCTCTTACGCACTTACCGAGGATGGCAAGTTACCCAGTGCCAAACTGAAGGCCATCTTTTCTTCCCTCTGCTTATGTCTCAGTAAAGACGGAAGTGAAATTAAGACGTAATTTGTTAGTCATTATTTTGATGGCAGAAAGTAGATGTGTGGGAAAATTTCTCATCATTATTGGGCTTAGTCCAAAGGCTGGAAGACATTTGAAATAATTCACTGGGTACCAGTATAATAAGTTTCCAAAAAAGTATTTGAGGTGAAGGGGTATTTTGAAACAACAACAACAGTTACTATGTACTGAGTTTTTAATATCAAGTACAGGGTACAAAGTACTAAATAAAGAGTAAGTGAAATAATCTGTGGTGGGAATTTTTTTTTTTTTTCTAATGTGAAACTTAATTTAGTATGATTTTATGTTCTGAATCAGGGGTTGGCAAACTTTTTCTTACAGGGCCAGACAGTAATAATTTTAGGCTTGTGTGCCATATGATCTCTGCTGTAACTACTCAATTCTACTATTGTAATGTGGGAGCAGCCATAGACATTGAACACCTGTATGCACGGGGTGGCTGTGTCCCAATAAAACTTTATTTGCAAAAAGGTGCCTTACCCAAGGCTATAGTTTGCCAACTCCTATACTAGACACTTGCAGAGCACTTTAGTGCATTACTTCATTTAATTCACATGAAAAGTCTCTGAGGAGGATAGAATCATCCCTGTTTTTCAGGTGATGACACCTAGGATGACACCTAGACCGAGGGGGTCATGTGACCTTTCTGTGGTCACAGTCCAATGCCTGAACTCGGTGTGTGAACTTAACTCCGAATCCAGAGCCTGAACTACACTACACAGTCCAATATGCTCTTTAGATCACGGGAGCTTGTTTTAGGAAAGGTGCATGCCTGAAAATTATTCATGCGGCGATTTTTCTTATTAAAAGGTAGAGGAATGAGTCTTTAGTTGGGGTACCCAACTGACATAGGACATCTGCTGACTCTGGAAGTAAACACGACGATAGAGATGGCTGATGAAAAATTAAAACAAACAATTAAGAAAGAAAATCTCCATTACAGTTAAAAACAAATACGTAGGGGTGTTTGGGTGGCTCAGTTGGTTGAGTGTCCCACTTTTGATTTCGGCTCAGGTCGTGATCTCAGGGTCGTAGGATCAAGCCCCATGTCGGGCTCCCGCTTGAGATTCTCTCTCTTTCTCCCTCTACCCTTCCCCTCACCCTGCTCCTGTGCTCTCTCTCTCAAAAAAATAAATAAATCTTTTAAAAAAATGCAGTAAAGCAGGTAAACAAAAACAGAACTCTCACCATGGGAACTAGATGGATAAAGGAGACAATGAAAGAGGCTAGTGACTGCTGTTTTGTTTTGTTTTGGTTTGGTTTTTTTTGCTGTTTTGAAATATCGAATGCTTAGGAGGGATTGGAGGGATTGGAGCCAATGAACACAAATGATGAGCAAGAGGCTACCGGTCCACATATTCTTTCATTTCCTTGATCATCTCGTCTTCCATTTTCTGTTCCTACCACCTTAGTTGCCCACTCAAATGGACATACTTAGACTTGTTTTTGTCTATTTTTTTTTAGGTTTATTTATTTAAGTAATCTCCACACCCAACATGGGGCTCAAACTCACAACCCCGAGATCAAGAGTCGCGCGTTCCCCGGACTGAGCCAGCCAGGCGCCCCGGACATACTTAGATTTGAAAAAATAGCTACTCCTGCCATTTCCTGTATTATTCCGTAAAGTCCAATTTCAAGCATTTTATACTCTACCAATTTTGCACATCAGTTTCTTAACCACTTCAGAAGTTCCTTAACCCCGTTAGGATCTCTAGTTTTCACTGGGGTTACACTTCTTGTATTCATACTTCTTTAACCAGTGAGGAGTCTATGGCTCATCACTACCTGTCACTCTAGGGCACACTTCATCTACATCTTTGCTAATTTCTGTTATACTCATCCAGTAGAGCCCCAACTCTGATTAAACCTAATGCTCTGTTTCTTCTGTATCTGCATCCAGGAAGCCAAAGAAAAAAAGTTGGTGCTGAGTAATCTCACTTGAAATGCATATACTTTGACAAAACTCTGGGACCATCCTACTGTACTTCCCTGGTAAACTTACTTTCTGGGTCTCTGAGCTGATTACTATTTTCTTCCTGTCAAGGCTAACAAGACTTCCATTCTGCTGAATTTAACGGTTGGTTCCCAGTCCTCCTCTAATTCATTCAGTAAGTAGTGCTTGACACTGTTGTCCATTCCTCTTTGAAACACTTTTTAAAGCCATTTGGCTTCTTCGAACGTCTAGCCACATGCTCCACCATCTTTCTATCTCATTGTTACTCCCTGCAATCTCTCTTGGACCCCAATGCTGGGGTGTTCCAGGGTTTATTCCTTGGTCTCTTCTCTTCTTTATCTAGTGTCTAGGTCAGAGTTTTTTCAGCTTTGGCACTACTGACATTTTGGGCCAGATTATGCTTTGATGTGGGGCTCTCCTGTGCACTCTAGGATTTTTAGCAGCATCCTTGTCCTCTATCCACTAGAAGCCAGTAGCACTCACCCTTCCCCAAGCTGTAGCAATCCAAATTGTATCCTGACATTATCAAATGTCCCTGGGAGGGAAAAAAAAAATCACCCTGATTGAGAACCACAGATGTAGGTGTGAACTCAACTAGC
Organism: Neomonachus schauinslandi; assembly: GCF_002201575.2. Taxonomy (NCBI): domain Eukaryota; kingdom Metazoa; phylum Chordata; class Mammalia; order Carnivora; family Phocidae; genus Neomonachus; species Neomonachus schauinslandi. Next base: position 39,806,838 of record NC_058416.1, on the reverse strand, counting down.
TCTACAGCTTCAAATGCCATCTAGGAGCTGATGAGCCCCAAACATATAAGTCCATTCCTTGCCCCAAGCTCCAAACTTGTACACCCAATTGTCTCCTTGATCTCTTTATTTGGAGGTAGTATTTGTACTTGTATATTTATTGTCTGCCACTTCAATTGATGATAACCTCCAGGGTTTGCATATTCACTATTTGTTCCCATTGGCTAGACATACAGGAGGTGCTTTAAAATATATTTGCTGGTTAAAGAATTAAACATTTAAGGGCGCCTGGGTGGCTCAGTTGGTTAAGCGACTGCCTTCGGCTCGGGTCATGATCCTGGAGTCCCTGGATCGAGTCCCGCATCGGGCTCCCTGCTCGGCAGGGGGTCTGCTTCTCCCTCTGACCCTCCCCCCTCTCATGTGCTCTCTCTCATTCTCTCTCTCTCTCTCAAATAAATAAATAAAATCTTTAAAAAAAAATTAAACATTTAACATATATTAATTCACTTAATGCAAGTTAATCAATGATGGGGCAATCAGGCATATCAAGGCATCTTCAAGACATTTAACTTCAAGATAAAAGGAATGGCTTATTTTTAATTTTTTTAAAAGTAATCTCTTCACCCAACGTGGGGTTCGAACTCATGACCCCAGGATCAAGAGTCGCACACTCCACCAACTGAGCCAGCCAGGTGCCCCAGGAATGGCTTAATTTTAAATAAATTTGTGAACAGTACTAATCCTATCCATTAAATTTTAGATAAAATTCTGCTACAGTCTTGAAAGTAACAACCACTATAGAGTTCCCAATCTTTCAACACCTCTGTTCTACTCCACAGCGTTACTATGCTTCATTTCTATTTGTTATTATAAGTATATATGACTCTCTCTCTAATATATATATATATTTTTTTCTTTATTTCAATTAATAATTGTGCCTTTTGACTCCCAAGATGTCTGTTAGCTGCCAATTCTTAACTGCAAGTCATTTCTTCTGTTGTTTATCCTCTTGGTCTAATTTATGCTATATTTGAAATGGAGTAGAGGGTGAAGTTTTGCAAGGAGGTCTGAATTCTGTTATCACTTAAAAAATTGCTTTCTGGATAATATCTATATTTATATAATAATTAACACTATCTATTTAATACTATTTATAATAGCTGTATTTGTGAGAATGTGGTACTGTTGTGTTTTTTTAAGTAAGCCCTATGACCAACATGGGCCTTGAACTGTGGCATGCTCCACCAACTGAGCCAGTCAGGCGCCCCAGTTGTACTATTTTTAATTTTTTTTCTTCCTCTCCAGGCAAAGTAGTAACCAAGCATACCACTTAGCTCTCCCATTAAGCACTGCACACATGCACATTATGATCAATTCTTACAGACCACGACTTCCAACATTGTGTTTTGGGGGTGGAGGGTGGTCCAGGTAGTACCCAGACATCTTTTCCATAAACCTCCTTGGTTTATTTATTTACTTGGGTATTTATTCACTAGGCACACAGACATTTGTGTTTTTCTTTGTGCAAATTTCCTGAGGTTCCTTGATCAATTCTTCTTTGAATATAATTGAACGATGTCCTAATGATTAATGCCGGATGGATGTGATAGCATCTTAAAACTTTGTAAGTAATAGACGAGAGGTATTAAATATTTATGTATGCATAGCACAGGAACTCAACCCAAGTCCAGTCAGCTCTATGGATGCTGTAAACTTATAGTCCATACACTTACCCATTTGTCTGTGCCTTTGAAATTTTTTTTGGCTTTTTTAGAAAAATTGTGCTAATATATACATAACATAAAATTTATCATCTTAACCATTTTTAAGTGTACAGGTCAGCAGTGTTAAATACATTCACATTCCTGTGCTGAATTTTTAAATGGCATCTCTATTATGTATGTTTGAGTAAACTAAGTCAATCCTGGTATTCTGTAAAAAAAAAAACAAACAAAACCATCAAACTGTATTGATTTCAGTATTATTCTTTTTTTTTTTTAAGATTTTATTTATTTGCGACAGAGAGAATGAGAAACAGAGAGCATGAGAGGGAGGAGGGTCAGAGGGAGAAGCAGACTCCCTGCTGAGCAGGGAGCCTGATGTGGGACTCGATCCCGGGACTCCAGGATCATGACCTAAGCCGAAGGCAGTCGCTTAACCAACTGAGCCACCCAGGCGCCCAGATTTCAGTATTATTCTTTCAATCATTGCTGATCTCATACAAATTCACACACACACAAAACAGGTGCTAGAGGCATTTAAAAAAATCTTTTACAAGTACTACATGCCACAAAAGACTGTTAAATTTTAATACTTGACAAAAATCTTAAAAAAATCATAAATTTTTATGCTTGATTTCTCATGATTTATCAGCAAATACAAGGTTTTTAGAAAACAGCTTAAAAAGTATGAGCTTTCTTTGTAGATAATTTTTTTTTTCCACTTAGGAAATTTTAAATAGAAGCTTTAAGGAAAGATTTAAATCCTATCAAGACAAGAATCAAATAGGATTTGATGAACTTCTGACCAAAGAATCTTGGTATGTTTAAAAATGAACATGTTTTCACAAATCTTCAAGGTAAGTTTAAGTTGTCTTGAGGACTCATAGACTAAGTTACTGAAGGGCTTAAAAGTTATAAACATTTTTGAATACCAGCATAATTTAGCTAGTAAAGAATTTAACAGGACACAAAATTTACGCATTTTACTAATAAAACCAAAGAAAGCTGTATTTAGTTTTTTTTCATTTTTAATTTTTTGACAGAGAGAGCGAGAGAGCACAAGCAGGGGCAACAGTAGAGGGAGAGGGAGAAGGAGGCTTCCCGCCGAGCAGGGAGCCCAATGTGGGACTCGATCCCAGGACCCCGGGATCATGACCTGAGCTGAAGGCAGACGCTTAATGACTGAGCCACCCAGGCGCCCCGCAAAGTGTGCATTTTTTTTTTTTTTAAAGATTTTATTTATTTGACAGAGAGAGACACAGCGAGAGAGGGATCACAAGCAGGGGGAGTGGGAGAGGGAGAAGCAGGCTCCCCGCGGAGCAGGGAGCCCGATGCGGGGCTCGATCCCAGGACCCTGGGACCATGACCTGAGCCGAAGGCAGACGCTTAACCATCTGAGCCTCCCACGCGCCCCGATAGCAGCTGTATTTTAGAACTGGAAGGATGACTTGGCTTAGCCGATCAAATGGGCAGGACCACTGTTCCAGTAAAGAGGCTGTCTTGGGCATTTTCCCCCTTTCCTGAGGAGTGTGGGTGGAGTGACTCATCCACAAAGACACTGTTACATTCTTGGACTAAGATACCCCACAGTCTGTTTTTCATATAGAGTGAATTGCTAACAAACAGGCATCTTGCCCCCCAAATATTGAAATGTTTAGAGAATGTGACTTAGTTGGACTTCCTGCTGAAATGAGGTTAATGCTTTCAATGTGAACACTTTCGAGAATGTTGTAGCATAACTGTGGGTGTTGCTGAAGAAAACACAGTGGATTCACAGGCAAAGAGGTTGCACCTCAGTGACATTGCTTCCCTGGTTAACAGCAGATCTAGTCAAAGGAGCTCGCTCACTATGTAGCCGGGGACAGAACTGTCCCCATAAGAACACAAAACGAACACAGAACACAGCACAGTAAACACTATTCAGCTTTTCTCTGATGAACGAAGATCGATAAATACCTACTGGGCAACATTCTACGCATCAATTTTCCCTGTGTGTACTGACAGAGATAGTCTGCAGAGAATGGAATGAATATAAGCCGGTGTCTGGGCGTACTCTGAAAGTTTCTCTCTTTTTCTTTAAGTATGCGGTATTAGTTGTGTCATAAGCCTTTTGCTTTTGCTCCCACAAGAGGAGCATCCATCCCACAGAGGAGCTGGCCAAACAACTGTTACATATTAGAGAATAAAGTCCAAATTAAAAAAAAAAAACAAAACCCTTTTGATCTGCCTCGACAGTTGTTCTAACAAGAGATAGTGTTAACATTGTAACCTATTGGAGAGTCAGATCAGCTACAGCTCATATGGTTCTTAAAAAGACCAGTTTTGGCCACTGACACGAACCCATTAGGAGGACAGAACTCTCCTACGAGGCACAGAGGGGAACGTACTGTGTACACAATGACCTGAAAGTTAAATTATTTCAGTGAGGATAAATATTTGGTTCTTCTAGAGCTACCTTCACGTTGAATGTTATTTCCTCCATGACGTACACGCGCTCAGGAAATGCTTTGGCCACCTCCTCCACACTGTTGAAATATTGCACTGGCTCCTTTATATCTCGGTCTTGTTCCAGCAGCTTGAATTGCCCTAAAATACACGATAAACGGAAGAGATGTGAGACGTTTATGCTGGCCGGCTGTCACCGTGGCGACAGCATCCCCCTTTCCTTACGCCCACTCTTCTTTGTCAAAGGCTTCTGATCATTATCATTGGGGGAAAAAGTTACCATGGCAGAAGGTTTCCTTCAACTAGAATACATGTCGAAAAATCAGCTCAGAGATGAAAACAAACACATGCTATTTTTTCTTTTTCATTTTTTGTTCACATCGAGAGTTTGTTACCCGATGACCAAAATCAAACCGAATGGACGCTTATCTGTAATTTGGTCTCAAAGTGAAAATTTACTCTGTTACAAATGATTGCTCATTTTGTGTTTCACAGGAATAACCTTGTCACTGAGTTGTAATTAACACCCACACACGTGATATTCTAAAACGAACGCTGAGCGACCTGGGGGAGCTAATTTTTTAAAAAATTAGTGTTTAAAAGTCTTGCAGGTAGGGTAAAATAATACAGTGGACCTTGGGCTCTCACAGAATTGATATCCTTGGTTTCAACAGTATGTGGGCGATGCCGAGGGCTCGTGAACCGCGGTAATTTGTGGTGTTACTGCCGCACAAGTGTGAAGCATGAGCAGAGCGGCGCTGGGCCAGGGGGTGAGCCTCCATCCAACCAGTGAGCCTGGCGACAAGCCAGGTGGCATCTGGAGCCACATGTGGCTTCCTTCTTTCCTTTTTATTGCTCTGTATGAAGTTCATGAGAAGAATATACCATCACGGTATCCACAATTTGGGGGATTTGCAAAGAACTTTGAACGTATTCCTAAAAATTTCCAGGATCTATTGCTCTTTATATACTTTCAATATTGATGACACTTGTGCTCCATTCTGGAGTTGTTGTTTTCAGTTTAGAATAAAAGACCATATGTACTCAAGGCAAAGACATAGTGTTTCTTGGTAGTCATTTTTCTGAATGCTGTTTACAATCTAACACTTGAGAAACTTGAAAAGGAATTAAAAGCTATAATGAGGCAGATCTCTCAGCATGTGTCTGTGGGGCATCAGGAGGAAATAGGAGAACTTTCATTCATATTCTCAGGACTTTTTTTTAGCATCTATTAGGTGGAGGCGTTATCCTAGATGCTGGGGAAAAGTCAATAAATAGGCCAGATAAAAATCTCTATCCTCCTGAATCTTACATTGTAGCAGGAGACAATGATAAATACAATATATGACTAGGGTATATAATAGAAATATTGTTAATACGGCTGGGCAAGGGGGACAGAGAGTGCAGGGAGGTGTGTTCTCAGAATTCTAATCATAGGCAATAGTCTAGGCAAAGAGCTGTAGGTGGATGGGTAGCTGCCCACTTGGCATGCTACCAGTGTTGGCTGGAGTGGGGTAAGTAAAAGGTAAGAGGGAAGAGAAATAAAGTCTGAGAAATAACAGGTGGTCAGACTACGTACAGCTTTGAAGACTTGTAGCTCTTTATCTGAGAGCCACTGGGGGGTATGCGTGAAGAAGTGATCTAACCAATGTTACAGAAGGACCACTCTGGTTGTTGTTTTGAGAACACACTGTGAAGGTGCAACGTGTAGGGGCAGAGAGCAGTGAGGAGGCTCCTGCAGTCAGCCAGGTGTGAGATGGCAGGGGTTTGGAAAAGGTGAGAAAGTGTTACGAGTTTAGCCTGAGCAGCTGAAGGAAGCAGGTTTGGAGGGGTGGGGGTTGGATCAGTTCAGTCTGAGACATCTACTAGGCATGCAATAAAGATATCCCAAAAGCTCTTAGATGAACATATACATGTGGAGCTCAGGGAGAAGTTGGGCTGAGATAATAAATCTAGGAGTCATCAGCACACAGACGATCTTTAAAGCCACAGCACTTACTGATGAGGAGCATGGGCTTCAGTGTAGACAGAGAAGAGGTCTAAGGTTTGAGTCCCAGGAGACTTAGAAGGACTGGCTGGAGGGGGGGTGGTAGTGAGAGGCAAATCCAGAAGGGGTGCATTCTAGAAGCCAGTGATTCGAGCACTTCAAGGAGCTCTGAAATGAGAGCTGACAACTGTCGGGTTTAGCAACTTGTATTTAAGTGGGGACTTCGACAGGAGCCGTGGAACAGTTGGGGTCAAGCCTGACTGAGCTGGATTTAGGAGAGACTGAGAAGGGAGGAGTGGGAATAAGAGAAATGGACAGCAGGTGACATTTGGGGAGTTTGGCTATGAAGGGGAGAAGAGACACGGCGTGGTAGCTGAAGGAGCACATGGAATAGGATCGAGGGAGTGTTTCTGGTTTCCTTAATATGGTGGATGCTGATGGGAATAACCAACGGAGGGACAAGCCTAGGAGGATGGAATTTTGGAGCATGTCCCTGGGTAGGCAGAGGTGACAGGGGAGTGGAGGGGCTGGTCCTCAGCAGGAGCTCCTGTGTGACAGCTCAGTGGGAGCCGGTGGGAGCTCCCTCTTATTGCTTCAATATTTCCAGCGAAAGTTGGAAGAAAGGCATCCACTGAGAGTATGATTGAGGAATGAGCTGTGGGAGGGCGAAGGAAAGAGGAGAAGACCGTAAAAAGTCCACTGAGAGTGAATGACACATCATGACTGCTGGACAGCCCTAAGTTCCCACTTGAGTTTCACGGTCATGAATTAAAAGTGAAACCGAACAGTACAGTTCTGCATTTTTCTCCAGCCAAAGTGCGACGCATAGGGGCTGGCACCAAGTGGGCAGAGATCTGGATTCAGCCAGGATTGTAAAACTGCCAAGTGAGGATGAGACATGAAGGAGGGCAGAGGAGCCAGGATATATGCAAGGGAGCGAATATAATGTCTGTCCGGGGAGCCTGAGCTGGACCCAACAGCTTGGGAGGGAGGAATGAGGGTGAAAAGTAGTGGAATCGATGGATAGTGGGTTCTGATGGAGTTGAATTTCTGAAGCGAGGGAGCTCAAGAGCCTAGCAGAGGAGTGGTCAGTGAGGAAGGCATGCACTTTGAGATAATGGAAGCATGCAGTGGTTGGTGATGACGCAGTCTAGGGGGCAACCGTGGGAGGTAAAGGTTGAGGTGACGAGAAGCTAGAGAATCTAAGAGGCCAGGGGGTATTAGAAGGATCGCATATCTATGCATTGAAATCCCCAAGAATGAAGAGAGAAGGAATGCTGGAAAGAAAGGCAGTGAGCCAGGAGTGAAAATTATGGAGAAACGGGGGAGGGATCCTAGATCAGGAGCAACGATGGGGTAGCGGGCGAGAGTCTGAGGACACGAGATTAAAGCTGAGAGTTTCTAGGGAGGGGAGAAGTGGAATGGTCAAGGGAGCATTGAAGAACCCAGCTCTTCAACTTTGGGGCAAAAAATGGAGCGGCCATCTGAGAGGGCTTCAGGGAAGTGGTGTTTTCAGGGCATACCCAGGTTAGGGTTTAACAAGATAAAAGTAATTTCAGAGAAGAGTTTAAGGACATAGGGATTTTGTTGGTGATGGACCCTGAAGGGAGAGTTTTCAGGAGTTAAGGGGAGGGCAATGAGGACAACGTAGAGAATGCAGCCAGATACGATGTAACAGGTCATATACGTTTAGAGATATGGAGGGGTATGAATAAAACATTCGCAAATATAGTCAAAATACGTTAGATTATACTCTTTTCACAAAAAAAACAAGAGAATTTTTAAAAATTTTAAGAAATTATAGCAATATCAGTACTGCTTAAACAGATTCTGCCACAATAATAAATCAAGCTTGGGGCGCCTGGGTGGCTCAGTCGGTTGGGCGTCTGCCTTCGGCTCAGGTCATGATCCCAGGGTCCTGGGATCGAGCCCCGCATCGGGCTCCCTGCTCCATTGGAAGCCTGCCTCTCCCTCTCCCGCTCCCCCTGCTTGTGTTCCCTCTCTCGCGGTCTCTCTCTCTGTCAAATAAATAAATAAAATCTTTAAAAAAAAAAATAATAAATCAAGCTTTCATTGTCTTTATTCTACTTAGTCCTTGTACAAATTCTTAATAATTATGGAGTATCTCCAGTTTCATCTCCGTTCCTCCCCATATTTTCCGACGTTCCCCCCACACGACTACACTTAGAAAGTTTGCATAATTGGATTTAACTATTTTTCTGTTCTTACACAATGAATCTGAGTTAGGCTAGTAAGTGCAAACTCTGCCACTGACACGTGACTAATCTATCTGAGCTTTGTTTCCTCACCCGTAAAGTGGGGACACTTCAAAGGGCTGCAGCAAGGCTTGGATGAGAGGATTTTCAGTACTTAGTACAACTAACCATTTAGCAACCCTCAGCTCCCTTTCCTGTTCTCAAGATGCACAGAGATTTTCTCTTCTCTTTTTTGGCTTGCTGTTGTGGGATAAATTTTCTAGTGCAGGATTACTGAAGCAAAGGGCATCACACAATTCTTTTTGTCTAACATGCCTGGCTATCCTGCTTTCCAAAATACCTAGACTAATTTCTATTTCCACCAGTAGCCAATTTATATTTCTTCCATGTGCATCTTAGTTGGACCACAATCTTGCCAGCAGTGAGTGTTTTTTTTTTTTCTTAAAGATTTATTTATTTTTTTGAGAGAGAGAGAGCGCGCGCACACGCACACACGAATGAGTGCAGAGAGGAGCAGAGGGAGAGGGAGAGAGAAACTTTAGCAGTCTCCTCTCTGAGCTTGGAGCCCAAAGTGGGGCTTGATCTCATGACCCTGAGGTCATGACCTGAGCTGAAAGCAAGAGTCAGACACTTAACCAACTGCGCCACCCAGGTGCCCCTGCAGTAAGTATTCTTTAAGTTAGATAATTCACTGGGTACTAAAAAAGCATCTCTTGCCTGTAATCTGCATTTCTTTGAAGATCGGCAAAGTTAAACGGTTGGATTTTTCTTGTGCAAATGGCTGTATATATATATATATATATATATATATATATATATATATATAATAAACATATCTGATGTCTAAATTTCTTTTAACTTCTAGAGACATATGTCTAAGAGTCTATTGGATATTTATACTTGTGAGTCTCATTAGCACCAAATTCAACATGTCTCAACCTCACATGCAATAGGTACTTAATAAACGTTCACTGAACAAAAGACAGAAAATGACTTTGGTCCGTCCCAGGACTAGCAAACAATGAAGCAACACATTAGTAACTGCAGGTTTTCAAAATTATACATAAAAGGTGAACTGCATGACTATATACAAGGTTTGCCTGTTTCTGAACATTAGCTGAATGTTTTCATTCATCAGAGAAAGAAAGCAATGGTGTGTTATTGGTCTACTTAAAAATCATTATCTGAATCATGCACAGAACCTCAAATAATACTTTTTAGGGACCAATAAAACAGATTAGATTAGATAAGCAGTTGAAGTTATCTTCCAGGATGAAACAGACAATGTTTGAGCATTGGAATTTGATACACAGGAACACAAAAGTAGTTTTCAGTAAGAATTCAAGTTTAGAGGTCCACTTGGTTAGAATGTCCAGAACCATCTGACAGAGACACCAATTTTTGCCCAACATTTCCAATTTCTGTAATAATCTGTTACAAGAATAAGAAGAGAAATGGTCGATCTGGAACCCGAACATAATTCAAACAATTGTTAAACCAGGTATAGTTTATGAAAACCTACCAATGATATCATCTTCCTGTAAGTATGAAATACTTTGTTTCAAATTTTGTGATCAGTATTTTAGAAAAATTTTCCTAATAGGATGGGGGATCTGCATGTATGCCAAATAGTCATTAAGTGGTCTGCAGATGTTCAATCTCTGAGCTAAGAGATTACCCGAAAGCACACACACCTTTGCTAAATTCTATTCCGTCCCTTCAGAAATGCATTCGTAGGCCAACTGTGTGCTACTGCACCCTCACTTGTCTTAGAATTAGTGCTGCCTAACCGAAATACAGCATGAACCACATATGCGATCACGTATTTTCTAGGAGCCACGTAAAAAAAATAAATAAGAGGTGAAATTAATTTTAATCATGTTTTACTTAAACCAATACATCTAAAATAAGAGAATCGTTGATGAGATATTTTACCTTCTTTTTTTGCATTAAGTCTTTATTGTTATTATTATTTCTTGCATCAAGTCCTGAAAATCCTGTGTATGTGTTCCCCTGCGGCACTCCTCCGTTCACACCAGCCTGGCTGCAAGCACTCAGCAGCTGCATGCGGCTAGGTGTTGCTGTGGTAGCTAGTGCGGGTCCAGAACATCTCTGCATTCCCTTCAAACTGTGATCACAGGTACTGTTCAAGTCCTTTCTTGGGTGACAGAGTCCTCTCAGGGGAAAAAAACGCATCTCCTGACAAAATAGGATGCTTCCTCTCATGAAATAAGAGGTTTAGAACTCTCATCCTTTGTTTTCCTTGTCCTGTTTGTCATGACTGCTGATAATCTAGTTCATAAAATAGAGCCTGGGATTCCTGATACAACTATGTCTGTCCCTTTAACGCCATTTTTCTACTCTCCCAATTTGGGGGCTTGACCTTTAAGCAATTCTTTAGTTCTTTTTCTCTTGTGTTTGTGATCTTATACTAGCAGCGGCCTCAGATTTATTTTGGCTTATGGACCAAATGAATAATCATATTTGGTATGGTTGTTTTGTCAATATTCAGCTGAATAATTTTTTTTTAAGATTTTATTTATTTATCTGAGAGAGAGAGCAGGGAGAGGGGCAGAGGGAGAACATCTCAAGCAGACTCCCGCTGAGTGCAGAGCCCCACTTGGGGCTCAACCTCACTACCCCGAGCCGAAACCAAGAGTTGGATGCTCAACGGACTGAGCCACCCAAGGCATCCCTCAGCTGAATAAATTCTAAACTTCTAGTCTCACCGGTGTTTGCCACCTATGTTGAACAGAAAGACCTGAAATCACATACACATGGGAGTACTTACAAGAAACTATTCTGAGACTGATTAACATACACAGATGAAAGAAAAAGAATAAAAATAAAGTAACAGCTAAATATGACCAAATGTTTTAACATTTGAACATACTGTACCTCAGAAAAATAGATTCCTTTCATTCATTGTTTTAACTGTTCATTGGACATCCAACAGTCAGTTAACGTCCCTTTCCTCTTTTCCATATAATTCCTTCAGACTGTCCTGGAAGATTTTAGTTTATATGTTTCTTTGTGTACATATATTATTATTTTAAACATTGTCCTAGTCCTATGTTTGACGATCTAAAACCAAATTATTATTTTACGTTTCTTACATCCTACAAATGCCTTCAAAATCTAAATATACCAAAGATCTTTTTTTTTCCCAAGATTTTATTTTTAAGTTATCTCTACCCCCAATGTGAGGCTCAAACTTACAACCCCAAGATCGAGTCACATGTTCCACCAACTGAGCCTGCCAGGCACCCCCTAAATATACCAACTATAGTAATGTAATGTTCTAAACAATGGGTCATAGTATATATGCGACTTCCTACAGTGGGGGTTGGCAAACTTGTTCTGTAAATATTTTAGGTTTCAAAATGCACTAAATGGTCTCAGTTGCAACTAGTCCCCTTTGGCGATGTCTCCTGAAAGCAGCCAGAGACAATACGGAAACAAAACTGGAGCAGCTGTGTCCCAACCAAACTTTATGTGCAAAAACAGGCAGCAGTCAGATCTGGACCTTGGGCCGCACACTTCGCTGACCTCCGTCCCGCTGGAAGGAGTGGAAAATATGGATCAGGGGAGTGGCAAGAGGACGGGACATCAGACTGACAATGACCAGTCCCTTCTATCGCAATACTCTTTTTTTTTTTTTTTTAAGATTTTATTTATTTATTTGAGAGACAGAGAGCACGAGAGGGAAGAGGGCAGAGGGGGAAGCAGACCCCCCGCTGAGCAGGGAGCCCGATGCGGGACTCGATCCCAGGACTCCAGGATCATGACCTGAGCCGAAGGCAGTCGCTTAACCAACTGAGCCACCCAGGCGCCCCTGTCGCAATACTCTTAAATAGTTACACTGAGGTCTCTTGTAAGGTGCCTTGTAAGGTACACATCCTAAGCTGGCCCATGTTTATCTTAGGATGGTCTACAATGAAAAAGTGTAAGCTGCAGAAGTGGATCGTATTGGAATAGTCCAAATGACCAGCAAACATGAGTGGCTACATTCTCTCACTGTCTTTTATAAGACCAATTTTCTACGAATTTTTACTTAGCTTCTGTTCTTTTACAAAAGAATGACGCTCGCAGATGAGTCAACTTTAAGTACTCTGGGAAAGATGCTGAGCTCTTGCGTTACTATACTCCCCGTGACTGTTGTGGCCCATCAGAGTCCAAGCCTGGAGTCCATCTAAAGAGTGAAGAGCCAGTTCCCTGCCAAAATGTGAAATTGATTTACATAGCACATATTCCCACAACCCCCACATGAAGGAACTAATTTTTTAACAGACCGTTTCATGAATAACAGTCTTTGTGCCACCAAATAAAAACATTTGGAGATCATCAAAACATCTGTTCTGAGATGTTACTGTCAAACTCGGGTCTTGGAGAGGGAGGAAACTGCATTGTTTTTCAACAGCTTTGATGATTTCAGAAAACGTCTCCATTCTGAGAACCGTTCTGTCTGCAGAACCCAGAAACTTGCAGGAACTAACTCAACACCAATGACATGCCCATCAATTACAGCTTACCTAAATTTACGATAATATTTATTCATTTATTTTTAAATATTTTATTTATTTATTTGACAGAGACACAGCGAGAGAGGGAACACAAGCAGGGGGTGTGGGAGAGGGAGAAGCAGGCTCCCCGCTGAGCAGGAGCCCGACGTGGGGCTCGATCCCAGGACCCCGGGATCATGACCTGAGACGAAGGCAGATGCCCAACTGACTGAGCCACCCAGGAGCCCCTATGATAACATTTAAAAAGCAAAGATTGGTACTAACTGCACCGCTTTCACGATGCGTTCCTAAAACTATATTGCATAATTAGGAGGTTGACAAGAAATAGCTGTCATCCAGAAAATATCCATTTCTTTTTTTTTTTTAAAGATTTTATTTTTATTTATCTGACAGAGAGAGACACAGCGAGAGAGGGAACACAAGCAGGGGGGAGTGGGAGAGGGAGAAGCAGGCTTCCCGCGGAGCAGGGAGCCCGATGCGGGGCTCGATCCCAGGACCCCGGGATCATGACCTGAGCCGAAGGCAGACGCTTAATGACTGAGCCACCCAGGCGCCCCAGAAAATATCCATTTCTGTGGGCGATAATCGGTGACTGACCTCAGAATGGATGAGGTGCGCAGCATAGCTAAGAGGCCCGGAGTCCTCCCGCAGGCATCTACACTTCAGGCACCTGTAGGATGCTATGGGGCTATATACCTTCTCCTTTACTTGGAGGGAAAAGGTCAGTTGTCAGAAATGAAAATGGAAACACACTAATTAAGAAGAGACAGCAATAATGCTGAGACATTTAGAAGTAACAGGGAAAGTTAGAGGTGGCCAAATTCAGGTCTGTCGTGTTTGTTACTGGCTGGGAAGTTATGGTCAGTGATCAGTGGGAAATAAGTTCCATGCCACTGGCAAAGATGGGGCTCCCTGTGTTTTGTGCTTCCCGGGTCCCCATCATTGCTGGTAACGAGCATGGCCTGTGTGGTAAATCTTCTTTTACAGCTCAGGTTTTACCGTCCACCACCCCTTTAGCACAGTGGCCCACTTTATGTGTGCAAATAAAAAGAAACGGAATGAGAGCTAAGGCCTCTCTAGTACCCATCTGTGGGCCCATAACTGAAGAGAACGACAACACTCTACTGGCATTTCCCTCATTCTGGGAGCAGAAAAACATTGCATACATCGGTGCAAAATGATAAAACAGAAAACAAAGCAAAAGCAACAAAAATGGCACCAGAACACCAAAGCAACCTCAGAATAGCTAAAATGAGCAGAAGAAGGAAACCTGGAACGTTGAAATGCCATGACCATGTCTGTGTTATTCAGTGTGGCATGCCCAGCCCTGCCCCACACGTGGCATATAGTAGGTGCTTATTAAATAATGAATGAGAGCACACTTTCTTCTCTTACCTCTTTCAGACACAGGCCACCAACATTACGTTAAAAGCTTTCAGGTCTGTTGTGCAAATGTGAAATATAATCTAAATGGTTCAAATAACCGGACTTTAAAACCAGTGGGCCATTTCCAAATATGAAGAAATGAACACTTCTCAAGTGATAGAAATAATAAACCAGTTGACATTTTTCAGGAAGCAAATAAATCTGGGCAGGAATCTGCACTTACACTCAAACTTTAACTCTACACCTACTCTTGTATTTTTTATCTTTACCTATACATGCAGGCTGGAGTTTCTAGAGGATTGAAATGTAGAAGTAGGATTGCCAGGTAAAAGATACACATCTTGTTATTTTGAATTGCACCAACCAATATAATGCCCTTTAAAAGCTTTAAGCAAATGGTTACTTCCACCAACAATGTATGAAAACTCATTTACCTAAACCCTCTACCAAAACTGTCAGTGTTCGTGAACAACTTCCCTTCCCTTTTCTGGAGTAAGGGGAAGAGATTTAAAGATTACTTAATATATGCAACTGCCAAAAAATTCACACAGTACCTGAGGGTAGAGGGTGAAAACAGAGTCTCCTTCCCAATATTATCCTCAGATCTCTTCGCAGAGGCAGGGCTATCATTCTCTTGTACATCCATCCAGAGATAGTGTCTGATACAATCTCTCTACACACACAGTGCCACTCTTTTCAAAACAACTGGTAGCATTCTGTACAGTTATTTCATTGTTCCATATGAGAATCTGTCTCATTCTAAGAGCTGGACCCCATGCAAATACCATCACTAATTTAACTAGTCCCCTATTGATGGGTATTCAGATTGATTTCAATCTTTCGCAGCCAGGGATGCTCAAGTTCACATCCTCGTACCAAAGGTATTGCATGCTTAATCCAAGTATATTGGTGGGAAAATGCCTAAATGTGGAATCTTTGGGCCAAAGGGTAAGTGCATTTTAATTTTTGAGAGATACTGTGGAACTAACCTTCATAGAGATTGTGCTCACTTATATTCCCACCAACAGTGTGGTTCCTCCTACCTTTCCTAAGACTTTATTGCCAATTTTTTTATCATTGCCAACTTGATGGGTGAAAAATAGTATTTTATTGTAATTTTAACTGATTTTTCTTATTATAAAGGTGGATCTCATTTTTATGATAAGTGATTTATATTTCATATTCTGTGAATTTTCTGTTTTCTCTTATTACCAATTTTAGAAATTTCCCTTAATCTTGAGCATAATTAAAAAAAATAACACGAACTTGAAATACTACAATGCAGCATTTCCCATTCTAAAATCCAATTCCTACATTGTTTCTAGTTAGTTCCTAAAATTATGAGGTTTGGGGGAGGTGAGAGTAGAAAAGGAACTGCGGGAAAAGGTAGGTAAAGAACAAACATGAACCCAAAGGCTCAAAACATATAACCACAGAGAACAGGAATTAAAGACAAAGAACAGAAAGAAATCATTAGCCAAAATATGGTGAGTTTCACCATAAATCACCTGTGGGTATTTTTATTTATTTTTCCTAAGATTATACAACACAAAGTAGTCAGACCATTAGTTTCTACTCTGAAACTCCATCCTTGAACTTAACTAGACCTGGATTCAAAATGGCATCATTCTATTTCACACCGTGCAAATGGTTTCCTTATTTTTTTGAAAATGGGAAAATCGCATTTTCCAGTGTATCTAATTGGCCAGTTGCTTGTTCAGAATTATCAGAAATTTTCTGGGACACAATTATCGTAAACATGATGGAACCTATAAAGGTCTTAGATTTGAACGTGGCTGCTGACGAGTTAATGTGGAAATCTTGGGGTCATCTTCATCTTTCTTCTCCTATACTCATTTCCCCCTAACTCTCACCCTTCGGACCCTTGCAATCACTCTGCCCTCAGCACTCCCTGCCACTCTTCTGGCTTTGATCCTCATCACTTCATACTGGTATTATAGCTCCAGGTTTAGTTAAGCCCATTCTCATTTCGGCCCTTCGAGGATCATCTTAAAACACAACCTGAATGGATTTCACCTCACTCAAGTGTTCAGTGCTCCCTTCTAAAATAAGTAAACTTATAATAGCCCTTCAATTTCTAGCCCCAATCAGGCTCTTCTGCCTTAGTTTTCAAGTCTCTCCATAAACTCACTCCACTCTGCTTCTATATGTGTTTCCCCCACCACCTGTGTGATCAATACTCATTCTCTCCCTCTCTGCCTTTGTTCAAGCTTTCTTCTTAGTCTCTGCAAAACTATGGGTACTTTTAGTGCCATTCTAAGTTCTGTGCATGACCATCTTCCTCCCTTATTCTACTTCTTCTCCTACCCTCTCAGCTCTCCTGGGGGAACGCCTCTATCATCCTGGCTCCAAGGACCACCTAAAGGCTGACAACACACCAACCTTCTCTCTAGCCAGACCTCACCCGAATTCCACATCAACCCCACCCCGTACCTGCTGTGTTATCTCCAACAGCTCTCCCACAAAGCTCTAAAAATTGACAGATGCAAAACCGAACTCATCTTTTTACTTCTTGAACCAAGCAGCCACCCCAGTGAGAACCCTGGGTGGTCACCCTCGACCCCTCCCTCTCCCTAATCTCTTACATCTAACTGGCGTTAATTCAACTTCCTTCCCTTCCTGTTATCAATCAATTTCTTTCTATTTCCACTACTACTGTAAGTTCCCAACTGCATCATCTCTCACTTTGGCTAATCTCCTAGTGGATTGCTTTGTCCCCTGACTTCCATTCTAGGAAACTATTCCTTATGCCACTGCTTAAAATTAAAATCTAATCATATTTTAAGTGAGGATGATTTGCAGAGGATATATTTACAATGAGACTATTGCTAAGGGTGTGGGTGGGCTGCAGGGGAAGCACAGTGATAACCTAGGAATAGCAGCAGAGAAGTACCACCATAGCATGCCAGGACTAGGGGAGGGACTGGTTACTGGAAGAAGAAAGTGATGTTAAATAAGGTCGCCTTGAGAAGGGGAGATGCACCTGTTCCCTGGTGATCCTTCAAGGGAGGAAGCCAGAAAATTAAAGACCTTGACCTCACTCTCTTCCTGCCCATCTCCTGCTGGGGCTAGCTATCCACTGGCTGAACTTACCTGGAAATCAAAGAGCAGGAGAGTCTGGTGATTCAACCCTACAGGTCAGCCTCTGGAACAGAGGCAATGGAGAATGGACTGGGATGTGTGCCCCTCCATCCTCTGACTTTAGTGGCTCTCTATCTACTATGAATTTAACTTCTTAATGAATACACAGGCTGTCCGAGATCTGGCCCTCACTTTATTCTCATCATGCTAAAACCCATCTAGATCCATCCATGGTGAACTATGCTTCTTCTCATACCGAATTCAGTATATGGAATGCCTCTCCTCTACTCCCTGGCTTAGCTACTCTATTTATCCAGAATCAGTTCACTCATCACTTACTCTATAAAAAAAAAACATCTTATTTCAGGTATATAATTGACCATACTCTTTAGTGATCTCAGTATCTGTCTATAGATTTTTATCCAAGCATGTACAATATTTTATTGTCCTTATTTGCTTACATGTCTATGTTTGTACACTAACTAGTAAACTCTCTAAAGGAAACAGGGGATGTGCCTAACACCGTTTTATTCCCAGTGCTCAATACTGTTCAAGACACATAGTAGGTACTTAAATGATGTCTGAATGAGGGAATGAATTTAAGCACCAGCTCAAACCCAGTCATCCATGAAGTTTTCCCTGATGACCTCAGCCCATGCTGATCTTCACTCATATTTATTACCAGAGTCTAGCATTCAGTGCTTCCCCACCTACTTCACCTGTTTTTGTATTGTTTTTTTAGTTGACCACAAGCGCCCTGACAGCGGGAATCATGCCTTCTGCTTCTCTGACAGCACAGTTTGAGTCTATACTAGACACTTAATAAATGCTTGCTCTGAAGAGTAGGTGTTTAGAAGCAGGAGAAATACAGGTTTTTTAGAGTCTCAAAATCAAGCACTTACATGACCAGAAAGTCTTGTAAATTGGTAAAACTGGTAAAAAGGTAGAGACGGTAATCTGATAGCTCTAGCACCTGTTGATTTCCAGAGGCAGGAAACCTGGATTTTTATGGAAACATGTCTGATTTTTAATGGTTTTTAATGGTTGGCTCAAATAAAAAAATCTCATTTAACCCAGAGACTACTCTACATTTTTGAGAGGAGGGCATGGCTGTGGTTTGAGCAAGGGCTTATAAC
Source organism: Neomonachus schauinslandi (assembly GCF_002201575.2). Taxonomy (NCBI): domain Eukaryota; kingdom Metazoa; phylum Chordata; class Mammalia; order Carnivora; family Phocidae; genus Neomonachus; species Neomonachus schauinslandi. The sequence continues at coordinate 39,788,343 of NC_058416.1, read as the reverse complement.
ATCACTGATCTAGGTGATGCCATATGTAAGCAGGTGAGTATCGGTCAGGAAATGTTCAAGAAATTTAGGTGGAAGGTCTGGGCTTTTGGAATGCTTCATTTCTCCCTTCAGCTGAAACAACGACCTTTAGTGGGAGGCCTCTCGTTTATAGGCTTCCACGTCAGTGTTAAGAGCAAGCTCACATAAGACCTAGACTGTTGACAGCCTTCCGTCAGGAAATATCCCGAGTTCCTACTCCTGTCCTGACAAATACATTCAACCCAAAAATGTAATAAAGGATGGTAGGTCCTGCCTGCTTCTGAATGCCAGAGTATGTTAAATGCCAGCATTGGCAAAGATTAGAAGAGACAATCACATACTAAATGACCAGCTTCTTCCTTTTTGAGATTTTATTTATTTATTTAGAGCATGATCAGGGGGATGGGCAGAGGGAGAGGGAGAGAGAGAGCCCGAGGTAGGGTCAACGTGGGGCTCGATCCCAGGACCCTGAGATCATGACCTGAGCTGAAACCAAGAGCCGGATGCTCAACCAAGTGAGCCACCCAGACGCCTCTTAAATGACCAGCTTCTTCAGAAAGAGACTCAACACAGAATGTGGAAAGACAAAATAGAAGAGAAAAAAATCCAGAGTAGGCCCGAGCTATCTCAGGACGCCTCTTCCCAGCCAGTCCCTCTCTCTCTCTCTCTCTTACACCCGTTATCTCACTCAACGGTCCATGAGGGGGTGGGGATTACTGGAGACTTGACCTATGAGGAAACGGAAGCTGGCAGAGATTAAGGACTATGCCTTTGGTCACAGCAACTCAATAGCAAACCCAGGATGGTACCTCATTGTGTTGTCATCCTAAGCCCAACTTTATTTTGCTGCTTCTCCAAACTACCAATACCTCCCTCTTCAGGATGAGGTCAATAGGGTAAGGAGCTGGTTATGCCTTGTGTGTTACTGAAAAAAATATCCTAAAGATAGCAGAAAGAAGTATCATTTACTATTTATATATGCAATGAATTCTTCTTTGATAGAGTTTGGAGGGCTATTCAGATTGTTTTGTTTAATCCCCAAAATGACCTTGGCAACTGGTTAAATGATAAAACAGGTCTTCACTTAAGTGTAACTTAAGGTTATGGAAGGTATACAGTGTCACTGATAATTTGCCCCGTTTTGTGGAATGAGAACACAGCCACTCTTTTTAATCTCTGGCATTGTACTCGTCAACGAGATGAAGCAGCTGCTTCTATTAAGGATAAAAAAACCTATGTTTAAAAAAAAAAATCAAGCTTCCAGTAAGTAAAAAGTAACTTTATTTGAAGTAGGATCCTTCTGGAGAAATATAATCTATTTATCTACATAAAAAATTAATAGAAAAATAATTAATAGCAAAATAAAGCTTTAATTTTTTTTTATTTTTAATTTTCTTAGAATGCTCTATGCCCAATGTGGGGCTTGAACTCATGACCCCAAGATCAAAAGTTGCGTGCTCTACTGACCGAGCCAGCCAGCTGCCCAGGCTTTAATTTTCACTTGTAGAATTTAAAATCATATAGTATAAAAAGTGAGGAAGAAAAGGTGAACAGAAAATGGGAAGCAGGGAAGACAAATGAGGGGAAAGGGAGGTAGGGAAACAGATTTTACAAAGAAAATGGGACGTAGAAATTGACACAAGGAAAAAACATTATACACAGATAAACACAATTTCAACCCAGACAAGGGAAAGGAAGAGCGCCCCAACGCAGACAGGCAAAATACGGCCGCACACGACAAAGACAAGACTTCAGAGTCATGTTGTCAGTTTACACCTACAGGAAAACAGGAAGCACACTGTATAGAATCAAAGCTGAGGTCTAAAGGTTTTCAATACTATAGTTCCTATGATATATGCTTCTTTCCCATGCTTATGGAAGTATTTGAAAAGGAAAAAGAGAGCCAAACTGCATGTCCAAAGTGTGTGTGTGGGGAGGGGGAAACACTCAAGGATTTTAACATTCCACCATTATTCCTCTACTGAAACATGACCCCATTCTTGGCTTCTTATTTGCTCCCTTTTCCACAGCCTAACAGTAAACTCCCACACACCATTGGGACCACAGAGGGGAACAATAATACAAGCAGCTGCTCAAGCTGTGGTTTCCATTAGGAAAAAAAGTGCCTTGATTATAAGGGATTTAATTTTTAACCTTACGGCCCAAACTGAAGTGATTAAAACTCCACGTACAGAAACACAAATGGTTTCTTAAAAGTCTGATGTAGGGCACACTCAGCATTCTCAAAGCAAAGGGGGGAGGGCAGTCTGAATTTTGACACCCACCTTGGCTTAGTGCATGGACTTGGATATGGGAAAGCTAGCAAAGACACAAAATCAAAACCTATCACATAGGTCCTAAATTTCGTTGTTGTAAAGGTCAGGGATACATTTTCACCAAATTCTTTAGCTATAAAAAGCAAGGTAATCAAGCCATAAAATGATACAGAGGAACCTTAAATGCACATGATAGAAGGGAAAGAAGCCAATCTGAAAAGACGACATGTTGTATGACCCCACTCTAGGACATCCTGGAAAAGGCAAAACTATGGAGACAGTAAGAAGATCAGTGGCCTCCAGGGATCAGTGGAGAGGGAAGGATGAAAAGGTAGAGCAGAGAGGACTTTTAGGGCAGTGAAAAGATCCCTCTGTATAATGTTCTAATTATGGATACGCTTGCCAAACACAGAATGTACAATCAAGAGTGAACCCTAATGTAAACAGCAGAGGGGGTGACCATGATGTGTCAATGTAGGTTCATCAATTGTAATCCCTTGGGTGGGGGCACGACGTATGAGGGAAATCTCTGTACCTTCTTCTCAATTTTGCTGTGGACCTAAACCTGCTCTAAAAAATTCAGTATTTAAAAAAAAAAAATAGCAAGGCACTCCTGAAAGGCTTGCATTTGATATAAAAGCAGAGCTAAGGTCTAACATCTCTAAAGCCAGGCACGTTCTGTTCTCAAGGCTCAGCACATGGGTGGTGCCTTCTGATCTGACATGGACTCACTGGTTGTCCTTCTGCCTCCACAGCGTCCTCTGCACAACAGTTACGTGCAAGAACTTCTGGAGTTGAAATCCCCTAGGCATTCCCCCCTACTGCGCAACTTTGGTTATGTTTTAACCTTTCACGCCTCCATCTCCCTCCTGGTCCTATAATACAAGGGCAATAAAACCAGTATCAGTTATCGGGATAAAACATAAAGAGCTTAACACAGTAAGTGGCTCATGATAAGGGCTCAATGAATCTCAGATGTGACAAAGATATACTTGTCATGAATGGAAAGGAGTTCATGCTACTATTTTCAATTCCTTTCTGTTTCGGAGCAAAGTATTAGCGCCTGGAAAAACTCTGCCAGAGATGAGCCATTTAAGAAGTATTCTAGGGGCGCCTGGGTGGCTCAGTTGGTAAAGCATTCGACTCTTGATCTCAGCTCAGATCCTGATCTCCAGATCGTGAGTTTGAGCCCCGCGTTAGGCTCTGTGCTGGGTGTGGAGCCTATGTAAAAAAAAAAAAAAAAAGTATTCTAAACTTAACATAGTTAAAGAAGTGGCACAACTGGCCGTCAGGTAGATGGGAAGATGAGAGAAAGAAATACAGAGGACTGGGATTTGGGGTGGCGTGCTGCTGCCTGGTAAGAGACTCCTGTTCTGGGAAAGAGAGAGAACCAGAGACAACACATGCTACCTTTTCTATGACAAGCTGCCTCCTGAACTCTCTGCTCAACAAAGAGCAATTCCAATGAAAATGTCTCATGCTGAAGATATAATTACTCTAATATGTTTGCGACCACCATGACTGTAGATGGAGTCCTATGCTCACCAGGAAATGAGCCAAAACAATAGTAAAGAACGGAAACTCCGGCAAAATGAAAAGGACCTATGAGAGAGAAGTCTCATTCTTCTCAGATCTTTCTCTTTTACTTAAAAAACGAAGAAGCAATAGTCATGCTGGTGCTCTGAGACCGGGGGCGCCATTTTTGTTGAAGTGTTTAATGAATGAGCATGCTTCCCAACAGTAATATATAACTTTGTCCTATACTTCCAGAACCAGCGAATGGCTTCCCCTGTACCTCTTCTTGTGTTTTCACTGGTCTCTGCGGGCAAAACGCCCCACTCCTGCTCAGCTCACTTCTTCCAATACTTCCTTTTTGTCCAAATGCCTCCACTTCTATTCCCCACAGATCTAGCTTACTGAGCATTCGCTGGTGCCTTTCAGATTTTGTCCCTAGTCCATGTTATACAGGCTGTGGTGCAAGTGCAGGACTGTGCTCAGTAAAATATTCCATCCCACAAGGGCAGTTATGTAAACAGGCTGCTTCTGGCAGAAACATCCGATGGGATAAACAAGGCTGGAGAGAAAAAGTACTCTGCGAGCAGTCACTTTGTCAGGGCACAGAGACATATTTCAAATAAAGAATTCTTGTTCTTAATATAAGACCTGGCTGTTAATAAACCTAAATTACTGGGGAAAATTAAAAACAAAACAAAACAAAACAAAACAAAAAACAACCCCAGTAAGGACTGAGTCAGCAACTATGATCTCTGAAACTGTACTAAGGGGATTGACTTTCATTTTCTGGTTCTAGAATTTTATTTTTCCAAAAATAAAAACCAAAACCATTTAAAGTGTCAAGGAAATGAGAAGGCTACTGTAAGAATTTACAACATTTAAGGACCCATAGAGACGCTGAATGGAAGTTATGGCTAATAATCTACTGATTAAATAAGATATGTAATCATCAGAAAATGATAGTTTGTATCCGTGTGGATGTGTTGTTACAGAGGCTTCTGGCTGTCTTAACACTTGGTCCATAGGAACAGTGATGAAAATGTGATATTTAGACTTGCAAACAGGAGTATATGCAAACAATTCACTATAGGAAGGTGCTGATAGCTCATAACAGAGAACACAGGTATCAGTAAAACAAACAGGTCTTGTAATACCTGAAACTGGACACCCACTAATATGTGTGGCAAGGAAAGAATGCCTAGAAAGTTTACGGCTTTTGTTTACAAATTTACTGTAAAGCATATAGTGTGACTGATAGTTCATGTCTGACCTGCAGTGCTTGCTATGAAATGTACAACGTGCTTGTCAAATCTTTTTGCATAAGTATAAAAACATGTTCATTCAGCAAGATACTACTTAGGCTTCCTTTGCTACCTTAATGGTAGGCAACATGAGTAGTGGAGAAGAACCCGGCCCAGAAGCAGGCAGACCCGGGTTTGAATCTCAGCCCTGTCCCCTAGGAGATCTGGGACTTTGAGGAAAGGACCTCTCTCTGGGCTTCAGTTTCCTCACCTATAAAACTGGGATGGTAATATCTATCTCCTGCGATTATTGCAAAGACCGAATGAGACCATGTATTTACAGTACTCTCAAAGAGCAGCATGCACTTGATGAACAGTAAGATGACTGATACCGTCTCATATTATCAAGATTCAATAACAGAACTAAAAATGAGGGCTGAATTATTTTCCTTCCTTGTTTTAACTATCAGTCAAAATAATCTAACAATTCCAAGCATATTTATTTACTTACTACTCTGTTCAAGGCAGTGTAGTGTGCAAAGTGCTACAGACATTTCAGGTACTCGGAGCTTACTGGGCAGAAAAATACTTAGAAACCGTTTTTTTTTTTTTTTTTTTTCCCTCTCTTCCACTTACATGTAAGTTTGAATTTTCCAATGCCGATTCAATTTTTAAGATATGACTGATTTAGGGTGGCATGTTTTATTTTGCATGCCCTGCCACTAATTCATAAATCCAAAATAATGGGATAGTTCATAAACTCAGTCATTGAAAGATACAGTGAACTGGGACCTTAATTGATGCTGACCGCTGTGGCTGACATCCTGTAGGTAAAATAGACAATGTCAACAAATAAAGGTTCTGTTAGGTAATCACACTGTATTTCCACGTAGGGTCCAGCCGAAACTTTCCAAGGCTGGGATGGAGTGTGTTGACATTGTTTTCACGAATGTTATTCTTACTCGTCATAGAGTGCCAGCTTATGCCCTCAGCCCTTCTGAGTCATTTCAATTTATACAAACGTGTGTGGAATGAATGAAGTTAGAGAGGGTTAGAGAAATGGAAAAAATCTTTATATGACAAACACTGGAAAAGGCTATGTAGTCTTTGGTGTTAGTAAAACAGGATCACTATGGAGAAAAAAACTAAAAATGAATCCCTACCTGACGCTATCTCTGGGCAATGAAGGACAGCAACAATTACATTAAAATTAAGGATTTCTGTTCAGTGAAGGATATTATGGGAAAAGTTGACAGACGGGTGGTAGAACAGATGATGCTTGCAAAGCCTAAAAAATGAAAAGAGATGACATCCAAACTATTCAATGAAATCTTGCAGACCACACACACACACACACACACCCACACACACACCCACACACACCATTGCCAGTATAAGCATGGACGAATATAAGTGGGCAATTTACTAAGGAGGCAGCCTAAATACTAGCAAGCATGTGAAGAGAAGCTGTATAGTCAAATAAATGCAAATCAAGAGCGATTACTTCACACCTATTAGACTGCAAAATTGTAAATTCCTGATGGGGGTCAGGAATCCTGCTGGATTGTGGTGGGAGTGAGGCTGGGGCAGCCACTCTGGAGAGCGATCTGGCATCATGTAGTCAAATTAGCTCTACTTATTTCTAAGACTCAGCAGCAGTTTCATTCCTGTGTCTGTATCCCAAAGAAATGTTCACCCAAGGCCATAGGGGGAATGCATAAGGATGCTTGCTGCAGCATGATTTTGGCTGTCCACTCTTGGGAAACCACACAAATACACAGCAGTAAGAATGGATTTTTAAAACATGGTGTATCTCTAAAACACAGTGCTATATGGAAAAAAAAAAAGAAATAGGAGATTTAAAGCACAGTATGATTTATGTTAGTTTAAAATATTTGCACACAAACCCTCGCACTTTTCTAAGAACACATCCAAAGTTAAAAGGTACACTAACCACATTTAACCACATGGTTGCCTATGGGAAGGTGGGAGGGTAATGTACTACCCGGGGTTGAAACAGAATAAAATCAAATCTCCCTCCCCCACCCCACATTTATTTCTAAAGAGAAAACTCTTATCATTAGTATTTTTAACATTTACTTAATAGGGGCGCCTGGGTGGCTCAGTCGTTAGGCGTCTGCCTTCGGCTCAGGTCATGATCCCAAGGTCCTGGGATCAAGCCCCGCATCGGGCTCCCTGCTCCGCGGGAAGCCTGCTTCTCCCTCTCCCACTCCCCCTGCTTGTGTTCCCTCTCTCGCTGTCTCTCTCTCTGTCAAAAAAAAAAAAAAAAAATTTACTTAATATATCAGGAAGGGAAGAAAAACGAGTGAAGGAGCCTAAAAGGTAGGAGAGAAGAAGGGAAAGATTTGAGTTTTCTTACAGGCCAAGCATTGGGTTTGACCAACAAATGAAAATACTCTTTCTTGAAATAATAGCTGCCTTCAGCACAGTCTTCAAAATTCCATACAGGCCCCCACAGGGATACACTCTGATACCAATACACCCTCACCTTTGAAGAGAATGGGAAATAGCTCCCAACCTTACCAAGAACTTTAGTTAACAAAAAATCTTTCTTTTATCATTTCCACCAAATTGATGTCATATAGAAAACTTTAGGTCCCCCCCCCCCAATTCTATTCCATTCATTTCGGGGGTAGCAAAAATCTAATGATCTCAAGAACATTTCCTCCTCACATTTAAAAACCTCACATTGGGAGTTACAACCCTTCCGGTATTATACTGCTTTTTATACCAATAGGAGCTTCTCAACGGGTTCCATAGGTTGTGAAGAATTTAACATTGCCCTACACATACCATGTACCCTACACACACCATTCCTAACCAAAATGAGAGATGACCAGTCCTATGGAAGTAGGTGAAAATCAACCGGAACAGCTTTCAGGGATGTATCCAAATGTATATTAAACTGTTACATATAACGCTGTAAAAATACAAATGTGGGTAAAATTGTGGACTTATAATTTTATTTTGGAAGCAACATATTAATATATGAAATAAGAAAATAAAGCAACACATCATTATTTTTTTTAAAGATTTTATTTATTTATTTGACAGAGAGAGACAGCAAGAGAGGGAACACAAGCAGGGGAAGTGGGAGAGGGAGAGGCAGGCTTCCCACTGAGCAGGGAGCCTGATGCGGGGCTTGATCCCAGGACCCTGGGATCATGACCTGAGCCGAAGGCAGACGCTTAACGACTGAGCCACCCAGGCGCCCCCACATCATTAAATTCTTAAGGAGTCACATAAACTCCGGGTTCTCAAACGGGTGTGCATCAAAGTCACCTGGAGGGCTTGTGAAAACAGACTGCAGGGCCCCACCCCACTCTCTGATTCAGAAGGCGTGAGGTGGGGAGTAAGACTGTTTCTACCAAGTTTCCAGATGCTGCTGCTGCTGGTGCCTACTTTGAGAACTCCGTACCAGCTCGGGACAGAACTGGCGGTAACTATGAGAGCAGAGAGATCACAATGGCATTGCTGGGACAGAAGAGAAACTGGGACACTAGGGACACCCTGAAGCTGGACTGGGCTTCGGACAATTAGAGATTATGGAGGAGGTGAGAGTACCTGAGCACAGGTAGAGCCAGGGGAGGAGAGGACAAGCAGTAGGGACAGCCTGATGGGCTTGGTGACAGGTAAGAAGGCAGGTAGGTGAACTCAATCTACTGAAATGTTGTGAGCAGAGGACTCACAAAAACTGTTGCCCTGGACAGCCCTCCTGCCCACTGGGTATGCACCTTGTCTCGCTGCTACCCTCAGATATGATGCTGGGAGATAGGACAGCTAAGAGCCCTCACTGGTGAGCGTTTCGGCCCACAATGCTTTTGTAGCACTTATCATAATTCTAATTAAACAATTATAAAAGGAGTTGTATAAAGTGTATTTCTTCCAGTCATATGTGAGAGATGGGGTGTTATTTTCAGCACGTTCCCTTACACAGCTCTGCACCGTATATACATACTCAGTGAATGAGCACACATGTAGGACCTCAAACCCAAGCTGGTCAGAGCACAATGAGCTCTTCCTGGCTCCCTCTATGGCTCTCCTTTAGAACTCAGTGCCAAAGCCTATGCTGAGCCTTGTATCTGTCACCCTACTTTGGGCAGAGCCAAAGGTGTACAGTGCAGGCACACCAGAACCAAGTCTTACCACTAAATAAAAAGGGAGGATAAAAGAGGGAGGGAAGAAAGGTACTTTAGTCCCCAGGCACAAAATCCCCAAGGGAGTTGCTCCCCACTATGTAACCTAGATTGATAATTCAATTCTGAAGTCTGCGGTCAGTCCCATGATGTCTGGACAGGAGTTGGGGAAAGAGTGATGCCTGTTCCCATCTCGGGATAGAACCCAGTTCTTCCTCTTGGCCACCTGACGGGAAGCTGTGAGGACTAAATGGAATGAGCCTAGTAGAGTTGAGTTCAGTGCTTGGCACTCAGCGCTTCACACATGGAAACGACCGATTCTAAGTTCCTAATGCTGATCCCTCATACATGCGCCCTGGAAGGCTGCTTGGGCCCTTCACTGAGAATACTGGAATGAAAGGGTATGATTTACCAATATGGTGGTCTAGGACATGGACTGAAATGACCATGACAAAAATAGACACAGCAGAAGGAGGATCCAGTTTAGGGGGTAAAAACATTTTTTTTTTTTTTTCCTTTAGAGCATCTGAGGTTGAGGTGATAATAAGAAAGTAGAAGTGTATTCAGTAGGCAGCTGAACTTTGCAAAGGGAGAAGTCACAAAGTCAAACCTATAGGAGGGGTCAGTGGAGGCTGTGAGGGTTAGGTTTTCTGCAGAGATGACTAGAGAGAAGACAGGCACTGAGTCTTAAGGTCAACGCAGTAGGGATGAACCAAAGACAAAGAAGGAATTGAGAAGACGGAGGGAAGTGGGCCATCAGGAAGAGTGGCAAGAGTTTTGAGGACAGCTCCCACTAGTGTCTGCTGTTGCAGAATCGAGGAGCAGAAATGGGAAAGACCATGGCTCTGACAACTGGAAGGCATTGTGATGTCCAGAGCCAGGTTTCAAGGGGGAAGTACCGACTGAGAAGACCAAGGCCCCCACAGAATGGCTGTGATCCATTCTCTAAGTCAGAACTTCAAGAGTTCTTGAATAACTTGCACTACACACTACTTCTCAGGCCAGGTATACAAACTCCAATAAAGTGGAAACCCAGCCTACTCTTTTTCATTCCAAAGAGCCCCAAATACTGCAAGTCTATGTGATTTCCTGTGAAGAGGCAGCTGGATCATAGCATTAGAGCTCATCCTCTGCATCATTAGCTGCTCCAAATATTCTTCCATGACACTTAACCTGGTGTTGATTTTTTTTTTTTTTTAATTTTAGAAATTACCTCTAGGTGCTCATCATTAGTGTAAATTATGCCGGGGGGGGGGGAGTGCGGTGCATAGGGAGCAGCGGTGACTGGTTTGGAAAAAAGACTCAGATCTCTGTGCAGGCTGATGTGTGATGTGCAGAGCGAAGACTGAAGTCTATTTCTATTCCATATGAGCATGAAGCCATGAGCACACAGGCCAGCCCCTGCAGTGCTGGGGAGGATGATTCAGGGCAGGATTCATCAGGGATGCTCAGGGCCATATTGTGTACTGAGTATTTAAGAACATAGTGAAATTACAGTTAGAAAGAAGCAGGTGTGTGGAGAGAGGGAGAAAGAGCAAAAACCTACACAAACTGTAACCAAGCCAAATACTTCAATTCCCAATCTAATTTAGCCACTTTCCCATCAGAAAAATCTATAAGAGAAGAAAAAGCTTTATATAAGGCTTACTCAGTCAGACCCCAAAGAGTGCAAATTTCCGAGGCAGTTCTGAGGAGTGATGAGAAAGCCCAGTGGTATATTTAGACTCCACTGGGAACAGTTTGAGACAGATGACACCCTGAGATGTCAAAATTGTTATTTTTATAGAAATAAAATCTGCTGCCAAGTTTTTATTTACCAAAACTTCTCACCTTAAAGGGAAAATAAATAGAAAACTGCAAATACACTAAAACAGTCCCATTTTGGCGGGAGAATGGAAAAGTGAAAGCAAGGATGGTTTTGATATTTTTCCAGCCTAACTAACATATGTAGAGGGGAGCTCCAACTTCATGAGGCATAAGGCAGTATCCCCCTGAGTGAGCTTCCACTTGGGAAGAGGAAGACAAAGGAGGTAGGAAAATGGTAAAAACGGAGTTGTTTCAAAGGGTGCAGGCTGTCCTGACATGGTGTAACCTATTACTGGTATTTTGGTTTCTCATCGATGTTAACTTTGACAAAAACTAAGAATATCCCAATCTTGTCTTCTTCCCTTTGAACATCTCTCTTGGGCTAACCAGGGGAATATGATGCCCATTAGAGTCTCACTTCTCTGCTCTTTCTCAGGGAAAACCTACCTCCTCTTGGTACAAGTGGGAAACTGGTTAGGGTAGGAGATGTGTGGAAACCAGCAGGAGAATGACAGAAATATTGAAGAGGGAGTGGCCAACAGCACCCTATCTTTGCCATTAACGCCCACTTCCACCGGGGAGCTTTTAGGAACGCCCTTTTCACCCACTCCTTCCTCCCTCCACAAATATAGCCACCTCCCCCACCTCCAATTTTCAAATTGGCACAATGATTAATGACCCAGGCAAGAACTTAATTTCCTGTCCAGTAGTACAAGGCTGATTTCCAATAAAAGAACTCACTCAAGACAACTATTTCCTCTCCACAGCTTCTAATCTTTTATTCAATTGTGGGCATTCTTCCCTCTCAGCGTGAAAGCAGAATCAATTTTTGAACTTCCATTTGGTGACTATTCCAAAGAATCACAGAATGCTAGAGCTGGAAGGGACCTTAAAGGCAATGTAATTCGACCTCCTCTTTTCTTGCAATTCAAGCAGGACTTAGGATGAAGGCTTTCACTCCCATCTTCTGTGTGCACATGGTCAAGCTGCAAGCAGAGAGGGAATTACTATCATTAAAGCACACAGCTTGGGTCCTCATTGGTCTCATTATGGAGTTACCTTTAATGAAACAGTCCATTTTAAATTGGGAACTAATCACCATGGGAGAATATTTCTGCAATTATGGGCTCAGGCAAAACACAAACAAAACAAGTGTCAGTGAAACCCGTCAGAGACAGCAACACAATTACCATGTTCAATTACCTCAGGACTCCTTAAAGACCCATTGCAGATGTAATGAGTTGTCCTGATTTGAACTACATGTATCCATCTCTTGTCTTTATTTCTCAGAAATGCTTGATAGATAACTCCATTGCTTTCTGTGAAATTAATTCTGAAAAACAGAGGTTCCTAAACTAGATGCTAATGACTGCATAATAGAGTACCTTCTTTAGATGCATGATTTCCCAGAGACAATTCTAGTTACAACTCAGGAAATGCTCTCTGGGTTGCTGCCTAAATTATCTGAAATTCACAAGTGAGGGTATGCAAATGGCGATGGTGATGGGGTTTGGCTGATGGTGGGTTGAGGGACGGCAGAGTGACCACGGTAGTGACAGGGCGTGTTATAAGCAGTAAGCATTAACACTGGAGAACCAGTAATGGGCAGGAAGTTAAAAGATCTCAGGGCACATCCTGCTCTACTTAGTAGCTATGTACTCTTCCCTAAGTATTGTATTCTTTTTGAGGCTCAGTTTCCTTATCTGTAAACAAGCAATACTTGAGGCCTGCTGGAATGTTATAAAAATCATATTAAATAGTATGATGGAAAGCACCAATCACAGCACCTAGCAAATACTGGTGCTCTAAAAATACTTGTTGAATTTGAATATTTTTTTTTTAAAGATTTTATTTATTTATTTGACAGAGAGAGCCAGCCAGAGAGAGAACACAGCAGGGTAAGTGGGAGAGAGAGAAGCAGGCTTCCCGCTGAGCAGGGAGCCAGATGCGGGGCTCGATCCCAGGACCCTGGGATCATGACCTGAGCCGAAGGCAGACGCTTAACGACTGAGCCACCCAGGCGCCCCGAATTTGAATATCTTAATCTCCTCATGTTATACTTTCTTCTCAGCCGAGACATCTTGATTGCCATAAAAATGCATTATTGCATTTCATTATTAAAGTTAGCATATAGCAACCATAGGACCCCACAGGTCAAATGTGCATTGGCTCTGATCTATTTCCCACTCAAATGCTCTGATGAACTAAAAATCAAATATGGGTCATACATGGTCCCAGAACTTAATGACCTCAATCTGAACATTGTAATGAGGCGAAGCCTGAAGACTAGAAAAAGCATGGGCTTCAGACCAAATGAGTTCCACTTACCAGCAGCAAGACCGCTGGACAGATTATTTAACTTCTGAAACTTGCCTTCTTCATCTATAAAGTGAGAACCCTACCAGTGACTTCACAGGTAGTTATGAGGATTAAATCATACTAGAGTAGATGTATACAACACACAGCCAGCTGGAATCCGTTCCCAACTCAACACAGGTGACTCAAAATGGCAACTGCTAAAAATATACAGTCCAGGGGGTCTTTATGTGAATGCTATTCCTCTGTTTCCACTTATTTTATAAAACGGTAATGACACCAGCTGTTCTACCTACTGCACAGATTTGTCATGACAATCCAATGAGACAATCTAGGGGGAAGTTCAAAACTATGAAGTATTAGCTATTGACTATATTCAAGGCAAAAATTACTACATTTTGGTACTGTCTTTGGGAAAATCAATCCCTGGAAAACATATTTTTAAAGATTTTATTTATTTATTTGAGAGAGAGGGAGAGAGCGAGAGCGAGCAAGCAGAAGCTGGGGGAGAGGCAGAGGGAGAGGGAGAAGCAGACTCCCCACTGAGCAGGGAGCCTGATGTGGGACTCGATCCCAGGACCCTGAGATCATGACCTGAGCCGAAGGCAGATGCTTAACTGACTGAGCCACTCAGGCGCCCCCCTCCCCGGAAAACATTTTTAATGATCTGTTTTTAAGCTCCAAAAAGTTCAAAAAGGTGTCAAAATTGGGACTGATGAAGCCATACGCAATTTGTTGTGCAAGATCAAATGGAGCTTTGGCTACAAACTTAAACTTCATCCACACAAACCAAGGCAGATGATGTACACAAGGGAAGTTTTTGAAAATTTACAGTACGAATGTAAGTATGGCCATTCATACACATTTTGCACTACAACTCAGTATCTAGTATACAAGCTTGAAAATGGTAACTCCGGAAAATTTTGTAGGCCTGTGTGGTCCTACTCAGCTTACCCACTTACGGGTGAGATGGTTGCCTGAGGCTCATTGCTTCCCTCTATATTAGTCATAGGAAAGAAGGAAGACCTCGCTTTTATAACCTTTGAGATCCAGATGATCTAAGGTAGAAAGTCACATTTTCAAAACTAAAGTCTTTACCGCACTTAATATGATAATGGGTAGGGATATGAACCTTCAAAATGGCCAAGAGCTAGAGAGCCAGAAGATATTTCCAAGGGTCATAGAATGTCTTAGCAAGATGTTATTTTCTATTGAAAAGTCCATCTGTGCTCCAAGCTTTCCCAGCCTAAAATTGGTGGGTGGCTCATCATCACCCAGAGAACTCAGCCAGTCTGCCACTCTTAAGTTGGACAGCACTTTTACCCGAGCTGGCTCCCTCAGAGGCTGTATTTTGAACTTCTTTGGTTAAATGCAAAACACATTAGCTAACTAACCAAACAAACTGGAAAGAGGCAGGACACAAGACCCAAAGCTGGCAAATTTGAGGACTGTGAAAACATGCTCAAATGTTCTGGGGCAGCAGGGAGGGTGACCCAGAGAGTGAAGGAGGGGGTTTCTCTAAAGTTTCAATCCTTATGCGTCCATAAATATAGTCACCGAAAACGCAGAATTAGAAAGGCATGAACTGCAAACCTAAATTCCTCTAACTTGAAATACAACCCCAGAGGGACCAGGTAAGGCATATAATCTGGTAAAAATTTTTCCCCTCCTATTCTGAATTCAGGTAGGAGTTCTGAAAGTATTCATTCTCATATTCATTCATGTTCTCTGCCCCCGCCTTTCTTCTCCTATGGAAATAAGGTTTTGGGGGTGGGGGGGGGGAAGAGGGAAGGAATGGTTCAATTTAAAGTGAAAGGACCTAGGTTCAATCTAGCCACTTAATAGCCACCAATCTGGCATGGAACCTAATGTTGCCAGCCTCAGTTTTCTAATCTGTAAAATGGAAAAACATATGAACTGCTTATTTTGGTGCGTGAGTATGTGTCTGCGCTCTGCCTCTGAAAGGCAATGCAAACTGCAAAACAGAACACAGAAACTAGGATGCTTAAGTAGCTCTAAAGCAAAAGCAAAGCTCTTGAACTCGGGTAGGTAACAAAGGCCTCTGATGCTTTAAGGATCTCAAAATTTTGGATGTTTTGGGTACTTCACATTTAAGCTCAAGATGATCACACTGAAGTCTGAACCTCCCACAGAGGTTGTCTTATATAGGTAGGATGGTTAATTTTGTGTCAGTTTGGTTCAAACATGGTTTCCAGTTATGTGGTCAAAGACTATTCCAGGTATTTCTGTGGAAGTATTTTCTGGGATGCAATTAACATTTACATCAGCATACTATAAGTAAAGCACACTGCTCCCCATAATGTGGTGGGCCTCATCCAATCATTGGAAGGCCTTAAGAGAAAGACTGAGGTTCCTTGAGGAGGTGATTCTCTCAACAGACTCTCTGTTCTCGAAATGCAACTCTTCTCTGTATCTTCAGTCCAATGGCCTACCCTGAAGGACTTGCCAGCACTCCTTTCCTCTTTCTACACACACACATACCCTACTGCTGTTTCTCTGGAGAAGCCTAATATATTGAGTTTCACCCTTCTTAGTTTTCTTTAACACTCAATCATGAAAATTTATTTCACATTGTCCTTTTCTTCCACTCCAGATGTTGATGTGAATGCTAGTCCTGTGGCCCATGATGAACGGCTCAAGAAGCATACCTACTAGGATTCCTGTACATCTATTCTGTGACAGCATTGTCCTAGGGTTGCAGGGAGATCTCTGGGGGGCAGATACAACATCGCTGTATAGAATGCCTTTCCTGCAGGCCTTTAAGAAACTGGAAACCCTGGAGACAGTTTCCTTTACAGAAGATGATGGGCTTGGGCTGGGCCTATGGGGAGAGCTGCTGCCTGAAACACCCCATCCATACCTTCAGCCTCAACCTTGTACAGACCTGTATCTCCTAAATCCTTCTCTCCAGCCCAGTCTGCCTGAGCCTCCACTGGACAACTCCTTGAGGATGCCTCACAGTGAACATTTACAAATCTCATTTCATAGTTATTTCTCTCTCTGACCTTTCCCCTCTGCTTCTTAACTTCCCAAATGAAAGTCAAAATCCATGAGGTAATACAAAACCAGGAACCCAGATGTCACCTTCACCAGCACCATATGGTGCCACATCTACCCCATCACATAGTAATATTAGTTGTTCCATACGAGTATTTCTCGAAGCTGTTCCCTCTGCTCCATCCCTGCTGCCTAAGTTCTGGCTCTCAATAATTTTCATTTCTGCTGATTCTGCACTCCACCCACCCACCCATCCATCCATCACACTGGTGTTGGAATGAGCACTCTAAAATGCAATCTAGGGGCGCCTGGGTGGCTCAGATGGTTGAGCATCTGCCTCTGGCTCAGGTCATGATCTCCAGGTCCTGGGATCGAGCCCCGTGTTGAGCTCCCAGCTCAGCGGGGAGCCTGCTTCTCTCTCTCCCTTTGCTGTTCCCCCTGCTTGTATGCTCTCTCTCTCTCAAAAGAATAAATAAAATCTTTAAAAAAATTAAAAATAAATAAAATGCAATCTAATGCTATAGTCATGGCCCTGGGCAAAATCCTTCACCAGCTCCTCAAAGACATCTGCATGTAATTAAAAATCCTTGGCAGAAATGACACTACCCTTCAAAATGTATCCGCTCCCTCCTCTCTAACATCACTTCTGCCAAGTCTTTGTAGAGCCCAGAGTCTCTCCACACCTACTTGCACTCTTGGTTCTGTGGACACCCTTTTCCTTCTCAGTTTGGCAAAAGGCCATGCTAGGCACCGAGGGCAGAATGGTGAGTCACACAGACAGTGTTGGCCCTTTAGAGGTTCTAGTCAAGTGATGGGGGTAGATAGGGTGTCAGTTATTAAACAAACAATAACCCAAAGAAATATGTAATTATGACTGGGATAAATGCTACAAAGAAAAAGTGCTCTGAGGTCAGGGGCAGCTGACCTTGTTTCAGGGAGCCTGGATGGCTCAGCCAGTTGAGCATCTGACTCTTGATTTCCGCTCAGGTCCTGATCTCAGGGTCGTGAGACTGAGCCCCGCACTGGGCTCCAGACTCAGCAGAGTCTGCTTGAGATTCTCTCTCTCCCTCTCCCTCTGCCCCTAGCCACTCTCAAATAAAACCTGAAAAAAAGATTGTCTCCCTCTCCCTCTGCTCCTTCCCCACTGCTCGCACTCCCCTCTCTTAAAAAAATTTTTTTAAATGCACCGTAAAGGCAAAGCATGTTTATTCGAACAACTCAACAACAGAGAGGAAAATAAATAATAGCAACAAACACATAGTACTTACTAGCTATTGGGCACTTTCCAAGTGCTTTTCTGCTCTTATTATCATCAGCAACAAGGTACAAAAAGGTTAAGTTTAAGTAACCTGCCCCAGTTAGCAAGCGAGTGCTGGGTAGGGACTCAAGCTGTCCAGACGTAGGGTCTGGCTCTTAGCCACTATGCTAAGGCCACCACTTGGCCCATCTCCAATCCCTACACCCCGAAAGAACTGATGTAAAGTGTTTTACATCGGCTTGTATACGTTTTTTGGTGCTCAAATACGTAAGATCAAATAGATTAAAGAGAATCAACATATATTTGAATTTTTTCCCTACAAAAGGGAAATTTTGATAACTTGTCTTAAGAGCAATGGGAAGCCACCTGAGTTTGTTTCTTTTATGGCAGGAAGGCCATCAGATTTAAAAAAGATTCTCACACTCTGGCTCCCAAATGGAGAATGGGTGGGGTGGGGCTGGGAGAGGTGGAGGTGAGAAGCAATGCGGTAGGAGCTTCCTGCAGTCCTCTGGGCATACTGTTGCATATTGCAGGATTCCCTTTATCCATTCATCAGTGGGCATTGAGGTTGTTTCCACCTCTTGCCTGTTGTGAAGAGTACTCCAATGAACACCGAGTGCTAGTATCTCTTCAAGATCCTCACTTCAATTCTTTTGAATAAATACCCAGAAGTGATGCTATTTTTAAACATTTTGAGGCATCTCCACATTGTTTTCCACTGGGACTCTACCATTTTGCATTCCCACCAACAGTGTACAAATGTTCCAGTTTCTCTACATCCTTACCAACACTTGCTGTCTATTGTTTTTTTGATAATAGCCATCCGAACAGGTGTGAGGTGATTTCTTATTGTGGTTTTGATTTGTATTTCACTGATGATAAGTAACACTGAGTATCTTTTCATACAGCTGATGGGATGTGTGCATGTCTCCTTATATACTTTGGAAATGAACCCTCTGTCAGATACATGGTTTGCAAATACTTTCTCCCATTCTGTAGATTGCCATTTCACTCTGTTGGCTTCCTTCGCCATGCAGAAGTTTTTAATGTGATAGAGTCCCACGTGTCTACTTTTGCCTCTGTTTTCTATGCTTTTGGTGTCATATCCATGAAATCACTGCTAAGATCAATGTCCAGAAGCTCTGCCTCTATGTTCCTTCCGAGAGTTTTACAGTTCCAGGTCTTGTGTTTAAATTAAGTCTTTAATCCACTTCCAGTCGTGTTTTGTGTATGATTAACATAAGGGTACAATTTCATTCTTTTGCTGGTGTATCTAGTTTTCCCAGCACTATTTGTTGAAAAGATGATCCTTCCCCTGTTGTGATTCTTGGCACCCTTGTCAAAGACCAACTGATTGTATATGTGTGACTTTATTGCTGGGCTCTCTACTCTGTTCCATTGGTCTGTATGTTTGCCCTTACGCCAGTACCAAACTACTTTAATTACTGTGGCTTTTTAATATACTTTGAAATCAGGAAGTGTGATACACCTCCAGCTCTGCTCTTCCTTCTCAAGACTGATTTGGCCATTCACGGTCCTTTGTGGTTCCATATGAATTTCAGAATTTTTCACAAGAGCACTTCTAAACCACGCTTGTTAAAAGAAAAACAAACCCAACCTGCACTTCATATAATCCATCTCCTAGGTTCCAGATTATTACATATTTTGGTATAACATACTACCATTTGCCTAACATGCACTTACATCATCTTCATAGGAAACAGTGGTTGCCAACTTTAGCGCTGTCTAGATCCACTGCAGCTTAGAAAGACATCCAGTGTCAGCAAGCCACCCACCCCCCCCCAGCAGCCTGCTGAGGACAGCAGTCCAGGATATTCACAGTGCCTCCCACACCCAGCTCTTGTGCCCAATGCCTGCATACAGAGAGCTGCGGCCTAGTTCCCTCCCATCCCAAGCACTGGGCCAGGGGGTTCTCCAATTCCTTCCTGGGCACAAAGGCAGTCTTTGGATCATCTCCTGCTCTGTTTCTGGCAAGGTTCAGGTCTCCAGGGGCCTGTGTGCATCCTGCTCTGGTCTTCTCACATCCTACCCTGGAGGAAGTCTTGGAAATGCCTTTTGGTAACTGGTATTAATATCACCTCTGTGTTATATTCACACGACCGTGCTGCCTCCCCCATCCCACCTCCAGACCCCATCTGTCAGTGTTTCTTTTGGATTTGATCTCTTTTTGGACCCAGATATCCAACTAGACTTAGACTGGAAAGGCTACATTCTTGTTAAAACCTGGGCTTGCACTGCTGGCTTCTTCACAGAAATAATCAATAATTATGTCTAATCATGCTAAATGGAAAAAAAAAAAAGTAAGCACTTACCATGCTGAATAAACGGCAATTTACTATATCTAGGAATGCCTAATTACTTGAATAATTTTGAGGAAATTAAATTATATGGGTAAAAAATTAAGCTTAAAGATTTCTATTACAAAACCATTTTAAAAATAAAACACTACCCGGGGTGCCTAGGTGGCTCAGTCGGTTAAGCGTCCGACTCGTGGTTTCAGCTCAGGTCATGATCTTATGGGTCGTGAGATCCAGTCCCACATTGGGCTCTGTGTTCAGAGGGGAGTCTGCCTGGAGATTCTCTCCCTCTGCCCCTCCCCCCCCCCACTCATGCGCTCTCTCTCTCTCTCAAATAAATCTTTAAAAATAAAACACTACCAAATGATAAAACACATGCATATACATATGCATAAATTTGTAGTAATGAAGTGACAGGTTAGAGAGCTAGTAAATAGTCTAAAATAAAATAATAGTCTATAAGCAAACTAGACAAGTAAAGTGTATAAGCAAATCAAATATATGCACAGAGTACAGTTAACTCTTCATTATCCAGGGATAAATTAATTACAAAGTCATGGCATTTGACAAAAGGTTAAAATGACAACATTTCAGTGAAATGTCTATGTTCTAGAAGACCACTGTTGGGAATCCAGTATTACTACCAAAGCATTGGAGTCTTTTCCACCAATTACATTTTATCTAATGAAATTGTTAAAATCTGAATCCAGAGTAAAATTTGGCAAGTTTTTAAACTGATAATTAGAAATACCATTTAATGACAAACCAGTAAAGCAAAAAAAAAATCATGATATAAAAAAGATAAAGGACAAATGATTTCATTTTAATCTATGCTGAGTTCAAGAGACTGAAAAATAGGGAAACCTTTAAGAAGTCTCTCATTACAACCTGGATAAGGCAATGCTAATTTGGTTAAATTGGCAATGAGAACAGGAAATAGCAGTTTCTGGTTAAATGTGCTCAAAAAAGCAAAGGCTTATTTAGTTCTCAAGATGAAAGTAACTGATAAATTTCTGGCTGGGATTTACTTGCCATGTTGATGAAAATGACACTGGGGGCAATGTGACCTGGGTCTCAGATTCAGGTGATGATGGCACTGTTGACTTAGGTAGTCAGAGGAAGGGTCCAGCCAGCCAAAAGCAGATTGCGTGTGGTCCAGCGGTTAATCTTCTCAAGGGTCTAAACATTGGATGTGCTTCCCACTAAGATGATATTAGGTCTACATTATACTACACTCTGGGCTGGTTTTATTTTAACTCTGATGTTGAAGTCTGGGAGTCCCCGCATAAATTGCCGTGTTTATGAAAGGTTGACAATATCAACATCAACATATTGCTTAATTATAAACATAACTGAAAAAGAAGCAAGGTAAAGCAAGTATAGAATTTTAAATGTAACCATGAGATGCAAACATTTAGGGGTGCTTTCACACAAAATAAAATGATTGGCTTTAAATGGCTTAGATCTATCAATACAAACTCAATACCATTCTTTTATGAGAATTCCTTTAAGTATTCTGCAATGCTTCATCAATATAAAGCAAATCCTCTTATAAAGTGATGGCTATTATCAGAGGTAACTTGCCATATGAAGAATGTGTCCAAGCCCTGGTTGATGGTCCTTTGGTTTCACACTCTATATAGAAATAAAATTCCAATAAAACCAAAGGATTTGAGTTCTCCTTTGGTGGCAGGAGAACAAATGGTTTATTGTTCTGCTTAATTTTTTTTGCGGCATTAATGTTATGGGAATCAGAAAAATGATCAACTTATTACTCCTGGTTGTGTTTCAGACACTGAAAAGTCAAAGGACGTGGCATCACTTGATTTTGGAGAACTTCACGGCATCTGATTCAAGAACTTTTAATAAGGTTCCCAAAACACAAACTTAACATCAGAAGAATATTTATAAAGCAGAGTTGAACTGCAGGGGGGAAAAGGCCTTGTGGAAGGCAGCAGATCTGAAAAGAACTTCCCACAACAGGGAAGGAGGCGGACACCAGGGTTAAAGAGAAGGGAGGAGACGTCGTGTGGGCAGCACCTCGGTTCAATTGGATCTCAGTCTCCACTTTGTTTACGCTACATTGCTGTTTGGAAACAGAATTTGGAGAAGTCTGAATATAAACCCACCCTGAGAGAGCCAGGTCTGAAGCCTTTAATTTAAGGAACTATGCATCCATTGTGTCCCCAGCTGCTAGCAGTGTACATACAACAATTAAAAAAAAAAGAAGTGATTTTCAGACAGTTAAGGATAAGAAGAATAGGATAGTTGAGAGAATGTAAGATTCAAGGTTAGTAACAAGAACATTATAACAAACACACATGGCTACAGCTCTGGTCCGCTGAAGTACCGCTCTGCAACCAAGGGAAGCCTCCTCTCCTTGCTGAACAAGGAGAACCTCCCATCCTCCCATCAGCTGCTTGTGCACAACAGGGACAAGAAGGAGCACCTACTGGAAATAAGGAAATGAGAACTATGAAATGGAACCAAATTCAGAAAAACAATCTTTCCAAAGGTGAACTGAGGGAAATGCACTAACTGGATAATGGAGAATGAGTTTGTGTCAATTTGGGAAGACGTCTTGAGGAAGAAAAGGAATCTCTCTTCTTTAGGAAGGGCCATGAGATGCAAAAAATAAACAACTTGAACTCAAAATCACAGACAAACTAAATCAAGGTCAATTAAAAGAATGTTATGTATGTTGTACAATATATCAAAGTGGGAAAAAGGAACATAATAGGGGTTTATAAGACAGTTCTTGTCCACAGACAACTATCTAACAAACAACAAACCGTGCAGCTTAGTAGAGACTTACCTTGCCTAACATTTCATGCCGTGTAACTATCTCATTTGCTTAAAGACCTCTATGGTATTCCATTATATAAACATACCTTAAGCACTCACTAATTTTGAGCTGTCACTGCCATGAGTTAATTTCAGGGAAGGTAAGATCTGGATGTCTGACATGGCTGGGCTTCAGGTCCCTTTCTAGCTCTGCAAATTCACTCTTGAAATTCCAAAGACCATGATTCTAAGACAGGAATGAAATGTTGGTCGAGGCCTCCTTGCTAATTTGAAAACTACTTTTGGAATCTGCAATTATTTCTTAAAATAGAGATTTAAAAATCGCTGAATTCAAACTAGATTTTAATTTATCTAGTTTAAACCTGCTTTAAAACTTTTGTAAAATGCCACAAGGGAATGCTGTACAAATTATCAAAAGGATATATTATGTTGCTCAATGAGAACAAAGGGCAGAGAGCCAGGGTTGTAACCATGATTAACAACACTTGTCCTAGTTTTGGCTAGTAAATCTGTCTCAAGAAGTTCCATTATTTTGAATGAATTAAACTTTGGTGTTTGCAAGAAAACTATTTATACCTCACATTACCATAAGAGAAATGAAGAGTAGTTAATATCCAATATCAGCCTAGAAACTCAACCAAAATTCAATTTAAACATTAATATTGGGGCTCCTGGGTGGCTCAGTCGTTAAGAGTCTGCCTTTGGCTCAGGTCATGATCCCAGGGCCCTGGGATCGAGCACCATGGCAGGCTCCCTGCTCCGCAGGAAGCTTCCTTCTCCCTCTCCCACTCCCCCTGCTTGTGTTCCCTCTCTTGCTGTCTCTCTCTCTCTCTGTCAAAAAAAAAAAAAAAAAAAAAAATCTTTAAACATTAATATTAAAGGACACCTCTCTTTCCCACCTCATAAATATGTAATTCACCAACTCAAATGAGAGGATATACGAGAATCAAATATATTTATGATATCAGTAACGACTAACTGGTATTTTATTTTTTAGGTTAATTAAGTCATTATCGTACATTCACTCTAAGAAAGCCATGTAGACATGATCTGTTTGGTAATTACAAAGAATCGTGTCTGAGGACAAATAAATTTCACAGAATTTATCATATTATACTCCAATTGTCCTAACACGTAGTTAAACTGTCCAGAATTATTCAGTTATCCAGGCCTTACCCGTAAAATTTTAGTCAGACTATATGTTCTTCAAGGATCATTTCAGAACAAAAATCCTACACATTGCTTCGGGTTATATGAGATAACTAGATCAAATGTAGTAGATATAAAATAAAACAGGTTTTATTTTAAACCTTGGTTCTCTGAAAGTCCATAAACTTGAATTTACACACATTTTTAAAGTTGGAGGGATTGAACTCTTCATGGTCCTCATAATTTCCCTATAAATGGAAAGTCCATTAGGTTTACTAGGACCAGTATATACAAAGTCAAACTACTCCCTTCAACTGTAGCCATTTCTCTAAATAATCTTCAAAAGCTGTCAGAGTTTTCTAATGTTTTGGCTCACAGGCTGAAATTTTTTATTAAGCAATTAGAAATAATTATCTATAGTACAATGGTTTCCAATCAGCTAACCAATAACCAAGAAGTATCACAAGATACCTGAAAATTGTGTATACTGAGAAACTTCTTCATTTAAGGATCTCTTTCCAAAAATAGGTAGAAGGCATTGTTATTTGTAAAAATTTAAAAATCAATAATAATATTATAAAATATATTATAAATATAGATCTAAAATACTTGCTGAATGAGGGAATACTAAATTCATCAAATTTCCATTTATTAGATTAGCAAATCTTACTACCTGATAAACGTTTGGTCACTCTGTATTTCCTTAAGCAACATTGGTTATCGTGTGGGCCTACAAACTGTCATGCGGTTAAAAATGGATCCTTGATTTTGAAAAGGTAGCATAAAGTACTGAAAACAATGCATGCTTTTTAAATCCAACCCTAAAACTTCAATGAGCTCAAAAAGGACATTTGCTCGAGTCCAGGGAATGTGAACACAGCATGAGAAATGTGAACATTCTTGGTAAGCTGACATCATCATGACAACTTTGGCAGGGCTCCAAGCGTCTGAAGCAGAACTGACCAAGTCTTGTTTATGAAGTGGGAGAAAGAAACTCGGACTTTCTGATTTACACCTTGGCAACAAGGAGAGATAGTTCAAAGAAAGGGAACACTTTTTATGTACGGTATCTGGCAACATGCAGTGAAGACATGAAAAGAGAAGAAAGCTATCTGAAAAGTTAAAAAGCACCCCCCCCTTTTTTCAGAATGAGTCATTCAGAGTCTCTCTCCTCCCTAAATATATATATACACATGGAGACATAAAAAAGTCTATTTATGAAAGTAATATAACCACTTTACAGTTTGGAAAGTAAGAAATAAAACAACCCATAACAGTTCAACCTCAATAGAACTACTATTATACCATACTGATGAGGATTTTTGGCTAATATTAGAACATTCTTGCCCCCAAGTCCTTTAAAAATAGAGCCAGGGTCTTTAAAGATATTAAAAAATGGACATTTAAATTAGGTTTAAGGAAGACTAAACATTTCTACTCAAACTTGTGGATGTCAATATTTCTGACTAAAGATGTGTCCTAGCTGATACTGCTTCAAACACAAAACCCCTTTGCTCTAGGAAATTTAAAAACAGCATTTAAATGCAGTTTTAAAAATAGCTTTACATGTTAACTCTTGTAGGTTGTGGATCACTTTTTAAAGGTCTTATTTGGCCGTCTGTCCTTCATTATTTAGCAAACCATAAATGGAAGAGTTTTCATTTCTATTTTATGCAATAAAAAGATAACATGAGTTATAAAAACATCAAAATTTATACTGTAGAAACAAACCAAGCAATGGCCTACTGGTTTCAAAATACACATGACATCCAACTGGTCAAGGTTTTACACTTCTGTTCCACATTAAGTTTTATGGCACACATCAGGAATGTAAAGCATGATGTTTTAATAAAAGTACAATTTATTAGGTAAGTTCCTATTTTTTAATAAATGTACTCTGTTTTCAAATGGCATGCCTATTTTTCACTGGAAAGAGAGCAAACATTAGCAAAACAGTGTGTGAGGAAGTTGACATAAACATTTACCTAGGTATCTGTATCTTAAGTTCTTAGTCTTTTGGCTAAATGTCTGGCACTTCTGTCATTTCAACTTTTTTTTTTAAAGATTTTATTTATTTATTTGACAGAGAGAGACACAGTGAGAGAGGGAACACAAGCAGGGGGAGTGGGAGAGGGAGAAGCAGGCTTCCCGCGGAGCAGGGAGCCCGATGCGGGGCTCGATCCCAGGACCTTAGGATCATGACCTGCGCTGAAGGCAGAAGCTTAACGACTGAGCCACCCACATGCCCCTGTCATTTCAACTTTTAATTTTTATGGTGCACTGTTTTATTTCCTTACCTCATTAAAAAATGTTGAAAATCATCAACGATGCTATTTTAATGTAACTAGGAAGTAATTTTCATTCAATTGCGTTAAACTGGAAAGAAGCACCCAGGCACCATTTGAGTGCCTTAGTCACACATTCTTTTTAATCACTGTTACATATTCACTTTCTTAGCTCTCCAGTGGTTTTAAAAGGTTATCTTTAGATTTATTACTCATTAATCTGACTCAAATTTATCAGTAGAGAAGACCTAAGTGAAACTACTGATGCAAGCAGGAGAACAACAATTACAGTTCTTGGCCCTAATTTAACGCAGATATAAATAATACAATAATAAAGGTTCAGATATTTCCCAGGAAAAGCTGTGCAGTGTGGATGAAAGGGCCCATATGACACAAGTTTCATGTTGAGTCGTAACTCAACCAAGTTTATGAGGCACACTTCATTTAGCTAAGTTTAACCAAGAAAAGTGTGGAGATCAGTAGTTCAAGGATGACCTTAACCATTCATTGTCCTAGAAACCTGGGGTAATAAACATTCTAACTCATAGTTGAAAACTGAAAATGTGAGTATTTCTAATGCTATGCTTCCCTTTCTTATCAGGCCTCTTAAACGGAAAACATCACTAACACAAAAACTCCAAATTTTGGTCAGCATGACTTAATAGATCCCACAGTTTAAATCTGACCAGCTACCCCATGTTAAAACTCTCAGTACATTCTTTGAAAAGATGGATTAAAATATTAGTTTCCATGCCATAAAGAAATGCCTGTGAAAAGGCATCTTTTCCTCAGTGGAGGTACACAGCTGTTGATGTGTAGATTTATGGAATTATCTGTATCTGAAATACATGTTTTTCGGTGCAAATGCAGTATTGTCTAAAACGCCCAAAGTTAAATAGAGAAATAATATAAATGAAGATGATTCAAAAGTGCTTTTAGAGCTAAGGATTCTCAGTGTTAAAATAAAACCAACAACAAACATCCTTTTCCCTCTCAACCCCCACCTCAAACGAAGCCCTTTCGAGCAGCTGCAGGATACATCTTATCAGAAAACAGGCAGGCACCAATTTACAAACTTTTGGTGTCGCAAAAGTTCACTTATTAGTCAGTTCTTCAAAACTTTATCATTTTCCCAGGGAAACAAGATTACAATTGGGGATTAAGTCGCCAAATCAGCACACAAAACCTGATTTGAGCTATGATAATACTAAAGGCAGGGCCAAGAGTGCTACAGGAGACTGGGAAAATGCATCCCAGGCCAATCCCACAAGGGGTGGGAGGAACCCATCTTCTTGCGCGGCCATACTGGTCTGTCAGTGGGAATCCAGTCCTCCTCACTGCCAGTCACTGTTGGAGGAAACAGGGGTGTAGGCTCCCCAAGGCAGGCCTGGGGAGTGGCCTTTAAGAGGGCCACAGTTTCAGGGGATGAGGGGCAGAACTGGGGGTATGGGATGACAAGCTGAATGGGAACACGGAGGGATGTAGAGAGGGGTAAGGATGGGAGGGGTGGAAGGTGGAATAGAAAGAGGAGTGGGACTGGGTCTCGGGGTAGGACAGTGAGGACTCATAGGAGCCAAAAGTTACCCCCCTCCTTTTTTCTGTGGATCTACTTTCTCTTTCCCCGGGATCAGATTTAAAAGACCAGACCTGTGAACATCTGTGATTATAAGAGAAGGCAAGAATCTCCATGGAAGAAGGGTTTGGAAGGATGGGATGAGAGAGAAATCCAGGCTGATCTGGGGTCTATAGAAGACAAAAACTGCCCAGTGGTGGCTGTGAGATAGAGGAGTTCCCAACTACCTCCCTTCTGGAGCTGCTACTAATATAAACTGGTATAAACTGAGAACACAAAGGAAATTAGAATATAAATAACAAAACAAAGCAGTTCGATGAATTTTTTATTAGTAACAGACCAACTCACACTAAATCTTTCAACCATACATTTCCACATGCCAACTAGATCAGCTGTTGTTTTTGATAGAGCACTGAGTTCTTAGAAGAGGCAGATGTTAATATGGAAATAAAAGTTACGTTCATTTTCTATTTAGGATGAGAACCTGTTTGTATACCTCTCTCCACTGCCTTTTATCCCACTTATGCTGAATTAATATTTTTAAATGTCCTCACATAGAGAAATGGACAAAAAAAGTTCTAATCAGATGCTGATAAAGTCAGAAGATTCATTTTTTTCAACAAATACTTTTTGAGGGCCTACTGTGTGCCACATATTTTCTCAGGGTAGGGGGTACAGCAGTGTTGGGTCAGGGAAGTTCTAAGTGCTCCTTTTATTTCTTAGCGACTATACCACCAGAAAGGAGGTATTTCAACTTGTAACTGGTCTTTGTGAACCACTATTTATCTACACAATAGCTATTTCATTCATGTATCGCCAACTTTTTTGACCTTGGCCCAACCATAAGGGTTGAAAGAATTTGTCACACTTTGTTAAGTTCTCAAGTCACTGGTATAGTTAATTGAATTTCTTGCTTTGATTACATTAGGATCTTATTTAACTCGAGGCTTTAACTTTTGAGTTATGTTAGGTAAAAGCACATTGGACAGAACACAAAGTCTACCAACAGATATCTGATTATCGTACGCTGAAATCACACCACGGTTGGCAAGTGGATTGTGAAGTGCTTTCTGATGAATCACTTCTATGCTGTTCTAGGAGTGTGTGAAAATACTGGCCAGTGGAACCTGGACCTTTAGGATTTGGAACTAAATATTAATTTAGGATTAGAACTTTAGGCTAGGGAGAGCCTACCAGAGGGATGAAGGGGAAGTTATGGAACTTGGGGAAGGGAGGGGAGAGGCGAGAAGAGGGGAAGGGAGAACTAAAACTCTCCGAAGTCAAGAAAACAAAGTTTTGTCCTTAGAATGATTATACAATTTTCATTTTTTAAATTATTTTTATTTTTAAAATTTTATTTATTTATTTGTTTGTTTGTTTAGCAGGGGAAGGGCGGGGGGAGGGAGAGAGAGAATCCTAAGCAGGCTCCACCTCCACAACCCCCAGACCATGACCTGGGCCAAAATCAAGAGTTGGACACTTCACCAACTGAGCCACCCAGGCGCCCCTATACAATTTTTACTAATAAAATGCCTAGTTACAAATGAAGGATTACAAATAAAAGATGTCCTATATGGGTCTATGTCAAGAAACTGGTGAATACTGGTGAAGCCAAAGGAACCACAGATAACATACATGAGGTGTAAACCCTCTTATAATCTAAACTGACAAATTCATTAGCATTTTAAGGTTGCAATAAAAATGAAAGAATCATTTAGTGCCAGAGGTTGTGCCTTTTCCCCTCCACATTTATATTTTATGTTCCCTATATTGAAATTCCTATCAGTGATGAAAATAGTATTTAACAATATAAGCAAAACAAAATTAGCGAAGGATTATGTGAGTTTTCACAGACTCTGTGTGCACCTCTTAATATGAATAGCTTAGTATGAAAAAAAATCATTAAAATACATAGATCTGCCAAGTTTAAAACCACTGTATTACACAATACTTTCTATTTCAGTGCCTAAAAGAGTGCGTAGCACATTAGGTCAATAAATATTTATTACATGACAATGAATGGTAAGACAAAGGCAAGATCACTATGGCTAGAAACATTGCGGTTTTCATCTGAGAGTCCAAAATTAACTCAAATTGCCACCAGCACTACCTCCACATGAAAACTTGTTTCTTTTTCTACTTACAAGGCAAATTTAAGACTTTAATAACACATTGTAGCTAAGAGAGAAACAAGCTATAATTCTCTCTAAACCTCCACAAAATCAGGATTGACATTCTAATTATCCCAGAATGGGCTCTGAAGAGATCTCAGAGACAGCAAAGTCTAATTCTCTGAATTCGTGACTCAAACTTGGCCCAGAGAGGTTTAATGATTTGCTTGAGGACACACAGCACAGCAGTAATTAGAATTCTATTCCTTATGACCTCCCTCCAGTTTTTTGCTCTTTACCGTATTTAAATAAATGTTTTGTGAGAAACCAGAAGGCACAGGGAAGATAAGAGGGAGTAACAGAATCTACTGTATTTGCCTGATGATAAATTTACCCAGAGATCACTGTTTCAACAGACTCTGTTCCCGGAAACTCCACAAACAAAATTGTCTTTATAGGTCTTTAAAAGAATGAAAATTTGGAATTAGAGATGGAAGAAAAAATTTTTAAGAGAAGACAGTCTTAGGATCTTTAACTATATTGAAGGGCTCATATCTAATTAGGGTATTCCAAGTGTTTCCCAAAACTATTTATCTGTTACACAATTTTACAGATCTACATCTAATTCCTTTTAAAAAAATCTCGAAACAAGAAGCCCATGATGAAGGAAAAAACAGTGCAACATAGAATTGTATCTTTGGATAAATAAATAAATCAAAATTTCTTACTTTGCATCTTTGGAAAAGATAAATTTTAGGTATGGCTGTTTTATCTGAATTTCTGTTTATAATAACTATTCGTAAATTTTACTTTAAGAATTCAAGAACAGAGAGAAAAAGTGGTCAAAATTACTAGCTTTCCCCTCATGTTTCAAAGCTTTACACTCAATGTTTCCGTCACTAGCAATAGAGGGAATAAATTCAACCAACACACAAACATATTAGAAATTTCTTATTTCATTTTTACCTTTTCAAATAATGACCAACTAAAAATCTCTGATTTCATCCTGCTATTTATAAATATGGGGGACCTAAGGACTTTTTTCCTAGTATCTTGTCACCCTTAAGTTCAATTTAAATTCACAGAAAGAAAAAAGAGTGTGTTAACAGGTGAAAACTATTCTAGAAAAGAAATGGAGGATTGTGAAGCAAACCACAGCATTTGAAAGGTGAAAAGCCTACCAAACTGAGTATGACTTCGGTCCACACAATTGTTGAAAAAAAGAACACTCAGTACAGCGAACAGGAAAATTCCACACACGCTTATTATTAGAGGAGGCTTATTTTTGAAAATGAAAATATCTATAAGTGCTCTTTGTTGCTAGGAGCAACCTTCTTACAACCACATCCTATTGCCTGAATCAGGTCATGACTACCTTTAAACAGACCCTGCCATTCTTGAGAAGCACTTTTTCTTTCATTCAGGATTTCTAAGGAAATGGCTTTCATCTGAGGCAACTAAACATCTGGCTTCTTGGTTTGTTTTAAGGAGCAAAATGGGAAAAGAATGAATCACCACGAAGCAGGTCAGGTTAACAATTTTTTCCTATTTAAAAAAAAAAGAGTTATAGTCTCCAACAGTTTTTCCTTGAGAAAATGAGTAAATGCAAAATGCACCAGTAATTATAGATTAGGGATTTTCAAATATGTCTCATGACCATTCACACTAATCTCCCATGTTTGCTTTCTAAACTCTCACATACAAGCTGTTGGACTGTGATTCCTCAAAGACGCCAGGAGGAAAAGGAGTGAAATTATTCCAGTTTTACTACTAGGCTTTCCGAGTTTTCCCAACACAAAGACAATTAACTTTAAGTGTAATTTTTTGGGTACCTCTCTTTGATTCTCAGTACAGACTCTTCTATTTATCCCTTTCCTACTTAATGGCTGGATAGTTTAATTATTCCTCTGCCCACTTACACTTGTTTCAGTTCCTTAAATACATAACAACACCAACAAAGAAGACTACTCTTATTCCCATTAGCACTTGATACTGAGGGCTTATTAGATGTCACGTACTGTACATGCGCCTTATATACGTCTTTCAATCTCTACTATGGTACTTGGTATTAACACACCAATTTTACAAGAAACTGAGGCCACATAGCTAGCAATGAGCAAAACCAGGATTTGAACCCAGGTTTATCTGACAAAGGCTAAAATCTCCAGTAAGGTGTGAAAACTACCCCCTCTCTACCCCTTGGATATGTGACGATCCAGTTTTGCCTATTCCCCATGTATTAATGGCTTCTGTTGTTATCTATAATTTTAAAATGACAACGTTAATGGGCTTTGGGTCCTGGCTGCGAGGCCCCTCCCTGACTTTGTAGTTTAATCCTGTGCTCCTCTGCTCCTCCCTTTCTGAGCTCTAGGGACCCTGACCTTCTTTGAATTCCTTTCATACAAAGGGCTTGTTCCTGCTTCAAGTCCTTTGCGCATTCTGTTCCCTGTGCTGGCAATACTCTTTCTCCCAACTCATCCTTTAGCTATCAGCTTACAAGTCATTTCCTGAACTCAACCTAAATTAGTTCTTCTTTTTCAGCTCTCAAGACATCTTCAACTTTTCATTTATAGGCTTTATCTCAATGTGTAATGATTAGCATCTTTCCCTCCTTGCACTGTGAAATCCCCCATGACAGAGACTGACTTTATCCTGTCCAATTTGCATCTCCAGCGTCTAGCACAGTGTCAGGCATGGGACCTAAACGGATGCCCAGAAAAGCCACTGTCGACTGAGAAAATGGAAGGCCTCCGATTGTTCTGTTAGCTTTACCTAGTATTCTAAGGCATGCCTGAGTTAATGTAACTTGCGTGGGAGCTTTCACCCTTTACAAAACTGTTTTATCCAAAATATTTTGTAAAGAGAGAGAGAGATCATTTCATCTAAGCCACGAGTCACAAACATTTCCTCATACTAAATAGAGCTATCTCTAGAACATTACAATTTTAAATAATTTTAACAAATAAGACGTAACTACAAATAAATTCTTTGAAGAAATACAGCAGAACACATATATCCAAATTAGCTGTCTTTGAAATGCATCATCTGGGGATGGTGCAATGACCGCCATGACACCATTATTGTTCTAGACATTTCTAAACCTTCTCTTTGGTAACTGTCTTTAAAATCAGTTTGCTAAACAAACACGAAAACCTGCCTCCTCACTGTATGGTGACAAGCCATTATTCCTTTGTTGGCACTGTCTGCCCCCTCCTTCCATGCATAAGAGACACACTCAGCTCAGCCCCCACCACTGAGCTTGAATGAATACCCCCCGCCCCCTTGCATGGGCCTTTGGCCAGAAGAGTAGTAAAGATGTTCAGTCAGCCCATGGAGGAAGGGGACAGAGGAGATGCTTTCAGAGACAGCACCAGACTTGTGTGCTTCCCAAAATGGCATTCTCGTTAACACAGGTGGAACAGGCAGACGGCCATGAAATGAGCAGCCAGGAAAGGAGAATGGCCTGCAGAGGGCATTGCTCATTCCAGGAAGCCAAGTGAGGTCTGTGCGTTGGCCAAAAGGGGCCAGATTTCAGTGGGGGTCCTTTCACACCTCGGAGTCCCCATAAACTTTCTCCCACCGTGGTGCAAACAAAGCTTTCCACTCCTCTGTGGTGCAACGCTGATTTTAAAAACAACTGCGGCTGGGGGCAGGGAGGGATGAATAGGAGGAGCACAGAGGATTCTTAGGGCAATGAAACTACTCTGTATGATTTATAATGATGGATATATGTCATTATAAAGTTGTCTAAACCCATGAAATGTACAAACAGCTATAGACTGAATGTTTGTGTTCCCCCCAAATTCCTATGTTGAGATTTTTATATAAAGATTTTATTTATTTATTTGAGAGAAAGGGAATCTGAAGCAGCCTCTGCACTCAGCGATGTGGGGCTTGATCCCACAACCACAAGATCATGACCTGAGCCGAAAGTAAGAGTTGGACGCTTAACCAACTGAGCCACCCAGGCGCTCCCCTATGTTGAGACTGAATCTCCAGTGTGATGGTATTTGGAGGTGGGAACTTTGGGAAGTGATTAAGTCACAATCCCTCATGAATGGGATTAATGCCCATATAAAAAGAGCTCCCTTACCCCTTCAGACATGTGAGGACACAGGCCAATGCCTTGATCTTGGGACTTCCCATCCACTAGAACTATGAGAAATAAATTTCTGTTGTTTGTAAGCCATTCAGTCTATGGTATTCTGTTATAGCAGCCAGAACTGACTAATACAAAAACCAAAAGAATGCCCTATTATTTGTTCTATGGACTCCAGGTGATAATGACGCATCAACGTAGGTTCATCAAATGTACCACTCTGGTGGGGGGATGGGGATAGTTGGGGAGGCTATGCATCTGCTGGGGCAGGGAGTATATGGGAAATCTCTATACATTCCTCTCAATTTTGCTATAAACCTGTAAACCCTATTCTAAAAGAAGAAAAACCCTGTGTGTCGAATGTCTTCTTTAACAGAACAAACTATTGACTAATAAAAGATGACAGTACAGGGCGCCTGGGTGGCTCAGTTGGTTAAGCGACTGCCTTCAGCTCAGGTCATGATCCTGGAGTCCCAGGATCGAGTCCCGCATCGGGCTCCCTGCTCGGCAGGGAGTCTGCTTCTCCCTCTCCCACTCCCCGTTTGTGTTCCCTCTCTCGTTGTGTCTTTCTCTGTCAAATAAATAAATAAAATCTTTAAAAAAAAAAAAAAAAGATGACAGTACAGTTTTCTGGCGTGTCATATAATACATGACTTCCAAATTCCCTTGTGAGGAATGTCCCTTGACTCCATTCCCTGTGGCCACAGTAATTTCTGGGTGGTGAAAACAACAGGCCACTAGAAGGTCAGGGTCAAAGGAAGTAGTAGCAACCTCAGTCAGGCCAGAATTCAAACAATGTATCTATTAGGAGCAGGTCTGGCTACACAATTTGCAAGGCAGAGTGCAAAACGAAAAT
This sequence comes from Neomonachus schauinslandi, assembly GCF_002201575.2. Classification (NCBI taxonomy): domain Eukaryota; kingdom Metazoa; phylum Chordata; class Mammalia; order Carnivora; family Phocidae; genus Neomonachus; species Neomonachus schauinslandi. The sequence goes on along the minus strand of NC_058416.1, from coordinate 39,753,542 downwards.
GTGGGGCCCTTAGTCCCTAAATTACTTAGATTTTCAAGACAGTGAGGGCAGACCATTAAACCAAGTGTGGGGCCTCTGTGACTGTACAGGATGCAAGCCCATGAAGCCAGACCTGAGAAGAACCAGATAACCCTCCCCAAACTTCCCACTGCGCAGTTAGCATCCCTCCTGCTGAGACATTCATGTGCTGTTTCAAAACTGTATGTGGTAGGCTTTGCAAAAACAATAAAACAAACAAACACCCCTTTGCCTCTTGCTTTAATTTTTTAAGCAAAGTAAGACATGCCCATAGTTGTAATACCAGATGGTACTGAGTGTCGTATAATGGAAAAAGAAAAACAGCAGTCTGTGCCCCATCTCTCCAACCGGATTCCTGTTCCCCAGCAGAGGTGTACATTTTTTTTTTTAAAAGATTTATTTATTTATTTGAAAGAGAGAGAATAGAGAGAGAGAGAAAGAGAGAGAGAGCACATGAGAGGGGGGAGGGTCAGAGGGAGAAGCAGACTCCCTGCCAAGCAGGGAGCCCGATGCGGGACTCGATCCAGGGACTCCAGGATCATGACCTGAGCCGAAGGCAGTCGCTCAACCAACTGAGCCACCCAGGCGCCCGGTGTACATTTTTAACTGAGCAGTTTCTCCTGACATTTGTCTTTATGATTCTGCATATGTATGACTTATATGTATCACTTACTGATTTCCTGTTATGTAGGAGGCTTATTACACCACCTCTACTCATACCACACTCTCCCTCCCCAATTGGTTCCACATCAGTGTGGGGATTCTAATCAATATCCAATGTTTATATGATTCAGTTCATGGTGGAACCAAATGGATTACATATCTTTTCCTGTGCCACATTTCGTATTTTCCCCCCCAGGGAGATAACTGTCTCATTTCTACATTTGCTTTGTTTTTTAAGTCCAAATAATAAACACTCTCTCTATACGGTCAAACACACCAGGTAATCAATCAGTTCCCTCTTCAAAAACAAAAAAGAACACTGAAGATCATTTCCACCCATTCCCTTCCTGGAACACCTAGGGTCCAAAGGTTGAGCCTCCTGGAGACATTCTCTAATTTCTTTTCTGCATTATCTTACTCTTCTCTCCTGTAGAAAATTTTACTTTCTAGGAAAATTCCTCATATTTAGCTATCCAATCATTCCACTACATTTCTTTATTTGGGGAATATTTTTATTTTTTTTTAAGTAAGCTCTATGCCCAACATGGGGCCTGAACTCATGACCCTGAGATCAAGAGTTGCATGGTCTACCTACTGAGCCAGCCAGATGCCACTATTTTGGGAATATTTTTAATTTCCAAAAGAACTTGCTTATGATGACTGCTTCTTCTTTTTTTTTTTTTTTTAAGATTTTATTTATTAATTTGAGAGAGAGAGTGCGAGAACACATGAGCAGGCGGCGGGCGGGCAGAGGGAAAGGGAGAGGGAGAAGCAAACCCCCTGCTGAGCAGGGAACCAATGTGGGGCTCAATCCCAGGATCCCAAGTCACCCCCATTCTGACTGCTTTTTTTTTTTTAAACGATTTTATTTATTTGTTTGTTTAGTTGGCAGAGAGAGAAAGAAAGAGAGAGCACAGACAGGGGGAGTGGCAGGCAGAGGGAGAAGCAGACCCCCAGCTGAGCAAGAAGCCCGATGTGAAACTCGATCCCAGGACCCTGGGATAATGACCTGAGCCGAAGGCAGACTCTTAACCAACTGAGCCACCCAGGAGTCCCAGGATGACTTCTTAAAAAAATATATTCTGGGGGCACCTGACTGGCTCAGTTGGTTAAGCATCTGTCTTCGGCTCAGGTCATGATCTCAGGGTCCTGGAATTAAGTCTTTCGTTGGCTCCCTGCTTAGCAGGGAGTCTACTTCTCCCTCTCCCTCTGCCCCCCACCCCCCAGCTCATGTGTGTTCTCTCTCTCAAATAAGTAAAATCTTATATATAAATATATATATGTATATGTATATGTGTGTGTGTATATATATATACATATATATATATACGCACACATCTCCTGTTTTTGCTTAATAAATATCCTCTATGTGCCCATCTTTTTCAGGCAGTTAAGGAATTTTTCTTGATTCCTAGAAAGGATTTCTTCCAAGATTCTTTTTTCTTGTGACCATCTTGTTGTAGACATTCCTCACAGGCCTGATGCTCCTGTTTGCCAGTTTCGATTTAAGAGGGAACACTGAAACTCAAATGGGAAGTTTTGTGTGCAGGAAAGGGCTTGCTGACTGGTGATCAGCTGAGGAGCCTACATTTTATTAAGGGACCTCTGAATATTAATATCCATAGACCCTTTTTTGAGGATCACTTTTCAAAAACAAACAAAGAAAAAAACAACACCTCCTGCCTGGAGGAATTACACCTGACTAGCAAACTCCAAAGCCCAGTGGCAGAAGGGTCTGGGAGTCGCAGTGGATGTTCTGACTTCCACAGAACTGTTTTTAGTACAGGTATCTATCTTTTTTTTTTTTTTAAAGATTTTATTTATTTATTCATTAGAGACAGAGAGAAAGAGGCAGAGGGAGAAGCAGGCTCCCAAGGAGCAGGGAGCCCGATGCGGGACTCGATCCCAGGACCCTGAGATCATGACCTGAGCCGAAGGCAGACGCTTAACCATCTGAGCCACCCAGGCGCCCCAGGTATCTATCTTCACTATGGCTCCACTCTGCTGGAAATTTGGTATATTATGGGTGAAGTTTTCATAATTTATTCTAGAGATTTGTTAATATCTTTCGTTCTGTTACTTCCTCTCCTGTTTGTTCCTAAGGGTCTATATGTGTTCCTTTACTTCATTTTCCAGTGCTTGGGGAGAGAGCAAATGCTAAATACCCAGGCCGACTCTGCACCTTTAAGTAGACTTTACTGTTTGCTTCAGAAATAATGTTATTATGGCAGCATTTCTAGTTAGGGGGAACTATATTTCTACTTAATAGTCTTTTTAAAATACGACAATGCTCACAAATGACAGGCTTCTGATTTTTTTAAATCCAATTGTTCAATTTATTGCTATTTAAATCCAATAAGAAAAAAAATAAGCACAGCCCTGGGAGGTCCTCTTGGGCAGAGGAGTCTTTCTTTCCTCCCTGTCATCAACTACCACCAGCTTCATTTCCCCACACGGTAACGTGTTCATACACAGATGATCTACTTTGAGGATCACCTACAGATAATCCCCAAATCTCAGATTGGCTCCTTACTTCCTACATCCCTCCATAACCACATACACCCGGCCTACTTGCTCTTTTCTTTTTCTTTTCATTTTATTTATTTATTTGACAGAGAGAGGATGAGAGAGAAAGCATAAGCAGAGAGAGAGAGAGGGAGAAGCAGACTCCCCAAGGAGCGGGGAGTGCAACGCGGGGCTCCATCCCAGAACCATGGGATCATGACCTGAGCCAAAGGCAGATGCTTAACTGACTGAGCCACCCAGTGGATATGGATATTACTTTTTGTTGACTCGGGCTATTTTTCATGTTAGAACCATCCAATCATGGTGAGAGAGGCAAATCTGTTACAAAAAAATCAATCAAAAATACAATACTATTCCAAAATTAAATTAAAATATTTCTGGATATTTGCTTCCCTTCAGTAAAATTAAGAAAGAAGAACCAACTAAAATATTACCTCTTAACAAACTGGATCTTACAAACTTTAATAGTATGATTAACCACAAATTCATTTGGGTATATAGGCCAACTCTCTTTTAAGTTCTGATTTTAGATAGAAAATTATTTTCAAGCAAAAGTGTTTGAAAATTGGACTCTCCCCCAACCCCAACAATTGGGAAATGGAATCAAGACATTCTATGAAAGACTTTACATCCATATTTTATCATTTCTAATACCCTGTTTAAGCCAATTAATTTAGAAAAATTCATAAACTATTTTTATTTTCCAGTAGAATTTATAAAAGGTACTATGTTTACCTCATAGAAAATCAACATCAAGAAGTTAAATCTATAGGTAGAAAATGGAATGGAATCTCTCTTTTGAATCTATTCATTCAATTGTCTTTTGAAGGCAATATGTGCCAGGTTAATAACTAAGATGTTGAGTACAGTACAAAATATCTCCATTTTAAGTGTGATCATCCATATGCACTGCTTAACAATGACTACTTTCAAGCAATGGTACAAAAATAAAAGTTTATAAGCCATTTCTGCTACCTTCAACAGCTACTAGAAATGACCACAGTTGGTCTGGCAAGGGTAGGGAGAAAAGGCAAAGGAACAGAGGTACAATAACCATGCACATCCTCAGTATTTGGACTAAGTAGCTGTGATCTTCAGTATCTCCCACACCAGATGTTGTGGTTCCAAGAATTCCTATCCCAGGACACAGTCTCTCATTCATTCATCTTGGCATCAGTATTCTCTATTCACACTTCCTTTCCATTCTGGTACATTTACCCTTAGGGTACTCAAAAGATCTCTCTGGAACCTGTCACTTTCTAAGTTAAGACATTTTCATGCCCTTTGCAACTGATGATGAAATTAAATTCTCTTTTAGAGAATTTTAATGGGTTAATGATCTAACATCCACTGTCATGTACTTTAAATTAAAATTATTTGAAATTATAATATTCTTTCAGTTGTAATACAAATCTGTAATATAAATATATGCAGCTAATCAATGATGGAAAAACTAAATGTGTATTGTTCTCAGTTTTTCATCACCAGTTGTAAAGGCCAATTACAGAATAGAAAAATTACTGGGGAACACGAAACACTCAAATATAAAACAGCTGAAAGAGACCAATTTACATGGTTTGACCAAATGATGACCAAACTACTGTTTACGGGAATAAAACACACGGTGCAAGACATCAAAGGGACAACCCATCCATCTATTTATACTTCAATCTGCCCTTCCACTTTCAATTTCAAAAGAGCAAAATTCAAGACATTTTAACTATCAAAACAAGCGTGTATTCTAATGAGATCTTTATCAGCAGAGATTGCATTTTTAAAACAGTAATATCTCACTAATTATACAGTTGCCCATTTGTGCACCTCTCCTTAAAACTGTAAATTTGTATCTATATTGAATCCCTTTTATACTGACAAGCCAAGGTTGCTCTTCCAAAGAACCCTATGGCAAATATGTCAAGTATATAATCATTTAATTAATTAACTAATTAATTAATTCTTAGAGAGGGGGAGGGGCAGAGGGAGAGAGAGAGAATCTTAAGCAGACTCCCCGCTGAGCGTGGAACTAGAGCTTGATCTCACAACCCTGAGATCACGAGCTGAGCCCAAATCAAGAGCCAGACGCTTAACCAACTGAACCACCCAGGTGTCCCTATATACTCATTTAAATACCTCTATATCTGGCTTTATACATCAAATCTGCTTAAATTGTGGAGGTAAACTGGAATTGTAGCTTGTAAGTATTCAGCTTTGTCAATAAAGTACATGAGGGGTTTGGTTTTGAATCAAAATTGATGGGCCTATCTTAACAAAACAGAAATAATCCTGAAAATTTGGATATATCACAATTTCCCTCATGATTATTACAAAAGTATACCTATGCTTCTTAAGAGAAAAAAATATTTTCCTGTGTCTAGGCAAAACAATCTTACTTGAGGACACAGTACACATTTATTTTTTTAAAAATTATTTATTTATTTATTTGACAGAGAGAGAGACAGCGAGAGAGGGAACACAAACGGGGGAGTGGGAGAGGGAGAAGCAGGCTTCCCACCGAGCAGGGAGCCCCATGTGGGGCTTGATCCCAGGACCCTGGGATCATGACCCAAGCCGAAGGCAGAAGCTTAACGACTGAGCCACCCAGGTGCCCCCACAGTAAACCTTTAAAACACCAATTATTGGGGCGCCTGGGTGGCTCAGTTGGTTAAGCGACTGCCTTCGGCTCAGGTCATGATCCTGGAGTCCAGGGATCGAGTCCCGCATCGGGCTCCCTGCTCAGCGGGGGGCCTGCTTCTCCCTCTGACCCTCCCCCCTCTCATGCTCTCTCTATCTCATTCTCTCTCTCAAATAAATAAATAAAATCTTTAAAAAAATAAAAAAATAAAACACCAATTATTTTAAGGTTATTAAAAACAACTGTCTCGCCACTAACTTTAATCCATGGCTCCACTCCTTTTTTTTTTTTGGACATTACCTTGCCATTGTTTCTTTATAAAATGAAATGGTGTCATAATTGTATAGTTAATATCCATCTTCATCAGAATTATCAATGATCATTTATGTATTACTTGTGACAGGTAAAAGTGAAATAAATAAAATTTTTTAAAGAATTTCCTTGATTTAATAAGATTTTCAATTCTTGGTGGGAGATCCCTTTTGATCCAACCACTGAAAAGCTAGGTCTCAGTCTTCATTCCTAATACATCAGGCTTCAATAAAAGATGTGAAAATTCTTAAAATTTTCAAATATAAGTGTAAAAAAAGCTTAATGAGCTAACTCAATGCCCCTATACCCACTCTAGGAATACCGAAACATCCTGAACTTTTTTTTTTGAAAGATTTTATTTATTTATTTGAGAGAGAGAGAGAGAAGAGAGAGAGAGCACAAGCAAGAGTCAGGGTCAGAGGGAGAGGGAGAAGCAGACTCCCCGCTGAGCATGGAGCCTGACACAGGGCTCAATCCCAGGACCCTGAGATCATGACCTGAGCTGAAGGCAGACGCTCAACCAACTGAGGCGCCCCCCTCCTGAACTTTCAAAACAGACAAAGCCTTACAATTAGTGGATCTCCAGTCATCAATATGAAGAAGGGAGTGTTGTTTTGAAGAGGCTCAGGTATTCTTCCTGGAACTTTCTGAAATAACCAAAGGAGAAGCCCTTGCCAGATCTGACTTTAAGGTGTACTCTGGTCAAGGTTATCATTCTGGTACCATGAAAAGAGTAATTTCAGCGTTTCATTTCCATAAACAACTTATCCCAGGCCTCCCCTTCCCAACACAGACCATGCAACACAGAAACAGTACAAGTGACAGAAAAAATCTAAAAAAGCAAGAAGTATATTTATGGATTTTTAAAAAATGTGATATGCTAGTGTTACCAAAGATTCTATCTCATGAATACATTAATGCTAGTAAATAAATTTATAAAATTGTCTAATTTAGCTCATGGGACTGATGTACAGAAAACTATAAATATTAACAGGAGCAGGAAAACATAAGAAAAGTACACGAGGAGATGAAGATAATCAGATCAAAATTTGAAAATAAGAGAATATACCATGTGCGACACATATGAGCACAAGAAAACATCAAGCCCTTTATACATATTATTTTTAAAGTAAATTAAAGAGGAAACTGATTTCCAGAGCATTAACTTAATGAAATCACAGAATAGTGAATGGTAAAACAAAAACTCAAACCCAAGACTACTTCAAACCTGTGTTCTTAGTCATTTATAGGAATTTTAAAAATAGGCAAAGGGCAGTGAGATGGAATTGTTTTTATGTCCCAGCCTTCAGGAATAATGTTGGTTCAACACAGTAATTTCAAATATAAACACAACCTTTATATATACAAAATTAATTTTATTTTTATTGGGAAACAATAAACATCATTTCAGTTGGCTTTAACTTTGATGTTCTACTATTCTGGCAATGATAGATAATTTAGTTTATTCAACTGGAAAAAAAGTACCAGCCATTCACATTATCATGAAATATTGTCATTCCACACCCATAGTTACACTAAAGCAACAGAAACTATTTTGATTTCAAGTATTCTGGTTGCTGTACAAATGTATCAGGGAGATTTCTTATAAATCCAGTAGTTAAGAGTCCAAATATCTTACAGGAAGTGGCACAAAAATCTTTTATAAGATCATGGTTTCAATTTTTAGTTCAAAAAATACAGACACTATACATGAATGCTATATAGGTAAATGTCTTTTATATATTATGATGGGGACATGGGAAGTGGAAATGAGGAGGTAGCATTGACCAAAACCGGCCCATGTCTCATTTCAGGACTCCCCCTGCTTCACACTCCAATTGCCTTTTACTTATCTACCACCCATGCCACCAAGCCCCTCATCGTTGGTGTTGAGAGGCCTTCCTCTCAACACTAATCCTAACTCCCTCAGTCTCATTTTGGAAGGAAAGCAACACCATTAAAATAATGCAAAAGACGAGTGATATTTCTTTTCCCAGCATGAGTTAAACCTATGGATACAGTGCATTTAATAAGTAGAAATTAAAAGAGAAATTTCAGTGTAAGGCAGGGGAGGATTTATGGAGGTGGCTGAAGATTTTCGGAACCCCTTCAAATAATACTCCTTAGATGTCGCTGAAAGTCTTAATAAATCACATATGGTCCTCCAGACCAGAATCCTGTTTACCAATTCTACTCCAGCTCCCCATTTTTCCTTTTTCAAATTGTTGGCTTCAGTAGTTTCAAATATATAATTTTATTTCATTGAAATATACTGCTCTCTCTCCCTGTCTGTAACAATCCTCTCCTCTCCCCACCCTGTGACCCAGCAGGTGTACCACCCTGTAATTCTATCAATTCTACTCTAGTTTAGTTAGGAGCCTTTTCTAGACGTTCCTAGTGCTTTGTGTTTGCCCCTCTAGTGCATCTTACTACCTTACACTGTAACAGTATTTCAGGCAGGCTTAGGGTTTCCTTGTACTTCAGTAACTAGCACAGTGTCTGGCATAAAGAAGTCCTCAACAAATAGTGGCTGCATGGATGAACTTAGAAATAAAGTTAGGCAAGGACCACTCCAGGAGAAGACAAGAAAGAGAAATGTCTTTAGACCACAGTTTTATATATTTATAGGAAGAGGCCTGCATATAAAAGAGAAACATTCTTGTTCACTGAGACCCATCCATTCAAAAACATAAAGGGTTGGTAGACTAGAAAGCTGTGACACTGCAGCTTTTAATCATCTTCCTGATCTGTTTTTACAAGAAAGTCTAAACACCATATCATAAATATGAGAGATAAATTTTGGTTAAACTATTAACTAAAACTAAGTACCACAGTCAACCGGCAGTTATGCAACAAAGAAGAGTGATTTAAATTATATTTTGCTTCCGTCTGGCTGGGAGGTCTACATACCAAAACTGGGTTGGCAGCTTTTCGCTGTTGAGAAAGTCCTACAAATATTCCGGAAAAACCAGTGGGTGGGATTTAGGTCCTCAGTAATATAGCTTTTACTGTCAACAGGTTGAAATGCAAAGTGGACAAAGCAAGTATCATCATGTTAGGGTCATGTGCTTCACACTCAACGCCCCGAATTAAAAAAAAAACAAACACTGAATGCTAATAGCTCTATTTAAATTTTTAAAAAAGAAAAATGGAGAAGTTACCAATGTTATCTAGGCTACATGGAAAGGGCAAGGTTGGGAATCTACTTAAAACATCTTAATCTCCCCTAAGCATCCAGCAGTGCCAATGCTCTTTTTTTTTTTAAGATTTTATATATTTAGGGACGCCTGGGTGGCTCAGTTGGTTAATTGGCTGCCTTCGGCTCAGGTCATGATCCCAGGGTCCTGGGATCGAGTCCCGCATCACATCGGGCTCCTTGCTCGGCAGGGAGCCTGCTTCTCAGAACTCTGCCTGCAGCTCCTCCTGCTTGTGCTCTCGCTCACTCTCTCTCTCGTGCACGTGCTCTCTCTCTCTAGCAAATAAATAAATAAATAAAATCTTTAAAAAAAAAAGATTTTATTTATTGGAGAGGGGCAGAAGGAGAGGGAGAAGCAGGTTCCTCACTGAGCAGGGAGCCTGACAAGAGGGTAGATCCCAGGACTCTGGGATCACAACCTGAGCCAAAGGCAGACGCTTAACCAACTGAGCCAACCAGGCGCCCCTATCAGTGCTAATGTTCTTAATTTATAAACTTGCATTTCTGATTTTTCAAATGGATTCATGTCAAACAAAACCAATAACAAAAAAAGCTGACACAAAATAAAAAGCAGTAAACACTTCACTTTCTTTTATAATGTATCGATGTAAATCCCTTCATTTTCTGCAAAGCAGAAAGTAGAAGGTAGTCTCTATTTAAACAAAACTGATCAACTAAACATCAGATACTGATTTCTGACTGGTAGAAAAACACTGCTTAGTAGATATGTATATGCACTTAATACCAGTTGATATGGGTAAAAGCATGCTTTTTCTTACTATAAATTCAGAGGCAATCAACTGGTTGTCTAAGACTAAGGCTATAACTTTGAGTCTAAGACTTAGACTACGTCTTTTTCTTCTCCTGACAGTTTTACAATATCTAGAATTAACCCAAATTCCATTGATTTACAGAAAATATACTCCTCTGTATAGTTCTTATACTTCACCTAGTTTTGAGATTACCTCCCTGACAAGACAAAACACAGGAAGAATAATCTATCAATAAGGTTCTCATTGTCGAAGTCCAAATTTTGTTTTATTTCTAAAGCATTTGCAAGCTCAGCACTCTCCTAGGTTTCAGGCATACAAGGATGATGTACAGGGTCCAGTCCCAATCCTGAGCCAGCCAGGGAGACACACATGAAATGTAATAACCATATGAAATGAAAGGCTATGTGGCAGTAAGAAGAGTGAATTCACTTACAGGAGGGATGACTAACTGCTTAGGGAAGCCAGACAACATTCTGCAATGGGAAGTAACATTAATTGGGGCTTGAGGATGCATAGCCAGAAGGGCATTCCTGTCAGAGTCACAAAGACTATGACATGTTTGAGGTGTTCACTTCTACACTAATCTTCTATTCCAGGCAAATCGCATCTACTTACCTTTTTCTTTTTTTTTAAGACTTTATTTTTTTAGAGCAGTGTTAAGTTCATAGCAAAATTGAGAAGTACAGACAGTTCCCATATATCTCCTGCCCCCACAGAAGCATAGCCTCCCCCATTATCATCATCCCCCACCGGAATGGGACATTTGTTATAATCAATGAACCTACAATGACACATCATCATCACCCAAAGTCCATAGTTTACATTAAGGTTCACTCGTGGTGTTGTACATTCTCTAAGTTTGGACAAATGAAGGATGACATGTATGTACCACTGTATTATCATACAGAGTAGTTTCATGCCTGTCGTCCTCTTCCTCATATCACCACTGCTTGGCCTTCCACAGGAAAACACTGCTTAATAAATGTCTACAGCCTCCCCAATGTTTATAGCAGCAATGTCCACAATAGTCAAACTATGGGAAGAGCCCAGATGTCCATCGACAGATGAATGGATAAAGAAGATGTGATATATACATACAATGGAACATTATTCAGCCATCAAAAAATGAAATCTTATAGTTTGCAATGACGTGGATGGAAGTAGAAGGTATTATGCTAAGCGAAATAAGTCAATCAGAGAAAGACAATTATCATATGATCTCACTGATATGTGGAATTTAAGAAACAAAACAGAGGATCATAGGGGAAGAGAGAAAGAAAAAAAAAAAAGAAAACACAAGACGAAACCAGAGACGGAGGCAAACCATTAAGAGACTCTTGATCATAACAAAACAAACTGAAGGTTGATGGCGGGGAGCGGGGGTGGATGGGATAACTGTGGGATGGACATTAAGGAGGGAATGTGATGTAATGAGCACTGGGTGTTATATAAGAGAGATGAATCACAGACCTGTACCTCTGAAATCAGTAATACATTATATATTAATTAATTAAAGTTAAAAAATGTTAAAAAAAAAAAAAAAAGCAAAGAAAACAGAAAATCATTTCTGAGAAGACTGAAAATAAATAAATACATGTATGTCTGCAGCCGGGGTGTCTAGGTGGCTCAGTCAGTTAGGTGTCAGACTCTTGATTTCAGCTCAGGTCATGGTCTCAGGGTTGTGGGATTGAGCTCCACATTGCGCTCTGTGCTCAGCACAGAGTCTGCTTGGGATTCTCCCCCTGCCCCTCTGCCCCTTACCCTGGTCCTGCTCTTGCTCTCTCTCTCTAAAATAAATAAATAACATCTTTAAAAAAAAAAAAAAAACGGGGCGCCTGGGTGGCTCAGTTGTTAAGCATCTGCCTTCGGCTCAGGTCATGATCCCAGGGTCCTGGGATCGAGCCCCGCATCGGGCTCTCCGCTCCGCGGGAAGCCTGCTTCTCCCTCTCCCACTCCCCCTGCTTGTGTTCCCTCTCTGGCTGTGTCTCTCTCTGTCAAATAAATAAATAAAATCTTAAAAAAACAAACAAACAAACAAATGTCTGCAGCAAATGAGAACCACTGATCAAAATGGAGCTATTTACTATTTGAAAACTTGACCAAACTTCTGTGAACCTGTGGATCTTCGTATCTGTTGGCAGTGTGTCATAGCTGGCCAAGTAATTTTCATGGACTGTCAGGCAAAAAACCTACATAGAACTGAAAGAGAGGTTTCAATATTTCTTCTGTTAGTAAAAACACCATTCTCCTTTTATACTCTGAGTCACTGTTCCCACTGCCTCACTGATAACCTCTAGATCACAGGAATTCTATCTTTTTTATATTAAGGCCATAAAGTCTCTATAGACCCTGATGCTAAGTACAGAGTGATTATTCATTTTAATGAATGGAAGTGGATCCATAAAGATCCTTCCCAACCCAGCCCCAGTTACTTTTCTAGCTCATTCCTTGCCACTCTTTCTCATTCTTTCACACACTCCTCTCTTCCTCCCCTTCTCTCTCCCTTTCCTTCCCCTTCCCTCCCTCTCTCCCACATATGCACACACAATATGAATGTGGCTTTTCAAAAATAGCTCTGCATTTTGATCAGGAATCTGAGCAACATAGTTCCCTGGCAATAATAAATAACAGTGAAACTAAACAAACAAAAGGCATTGCTCAGCACTTTCATTTAAATACAGCTAACCAAGAAAAATCGGCTTGGGCCTTCAACATAAAATGTAGTACCTGTCCTCACAGAAGGTGGACAAATAGTCTGCATTTGATCTGAATGGTACACCTACACCACTGTTCTCCGTGAAGACAGATCAGCACAGGCATCCGAATAATATTTTATTGTCTTGCCCTTCCAACAAACAAGCTTTAAGGATGACTATATTCCAGCAAAGCTGCAAGTTATCAGACCTCCTGAGAATGAGTGAGTGAAAGGCATAACTAATTCCCAAAGTATATTCACATTTCAGGGCCCATATGCTTCTTTACAAGATGTAGAATGGCTTTCAGATCATGAATTTGGACCCAAATTACTTGGAGTATGCATATGTTAAGCATATATATATGTATACTTTACATAGAGAGATTTTTAAAATATTTTTATATTTTAGAGAAAAGATAGAAATTGGCCTTGTAGAGAGTTTTTTTTAAAGCTTACAGATCTGAAACTCTTTCCTTCTACTTTCAGCACTAACAAAGAGAAAGATACTTTGTTGACAGTGTTACTTGTTGCAGGCTATATATACATACAGCCTTAATATATATAATACATATAAATATATATTTAATATATATATTTACCTTAATATATAACATATGTTAAGCTTAATAATATATATATTTAGCCTAATATATATAATAAATATATACTTAAAAGTATATATATAGTTGAAGCCCACATAGTCTTTTAAAATGAGAGAATGGTTAAGTGTATGGTTATTAATAAACAAAACTTTCAGTTGAAAACTAAAAAAAAAAAATTGGGGGATGGAGGTTGGGTCAGGTATCATTCAAAATAAAGACTTCTTACTTAATTTCTTCCTGATTAACTAAACCACATCATGGGGCACCTTGTGGGTTTTAAATACCATGGACCTTTCTGGCTATTGTGTGGGTAGCAAATTTGGGGGGGAACAAAACTGGATGCAGTTCAAAGGCTACTGTAAATAAAAAAGGAAGAGAGTTTGAATTAGGGCAGCAGGAATATGGTTTTTTTTAAAAAGGACACATTTGATATGCAGAGTAGATAGAATCAGTAGACTTTTAATCACAGGATGTGTGGGATGAAGTCGTGGGCAGACTACCAAATTTCTGGCTTGGGTGGTGATGCCACCAAACAGGATACAGGAAGAAGAGCAAGTTGAAGGGCAAGTTGACCAAGATGCTCCTAAGGACAAATGTCAGGGAGGGAGAAGAGTGGGCCGGGGATGGCACTCTGGGCGACACCAAGACCTGGTGTGGGTGGTACTGAGAGCGAGCTCAGAGAGGAGCCGCGAGCGGGTGGTGATGTCCTGGTGGCCTGGAGGTCCGGAATTCCAAGGAGCAAAACAAACACTTGTCTTGAATGTGGTAGAAAGGTCCAGCAAGGAAAGAACTAGAAAGTGTCCAGCAAGTAGAAAGTAGGATACACTAAGGATCTTAGTAAAAGCATTTCAGTAAAATTACAAGAACAAAAGTCAGAGCAAGTTATGAGGTAAATGAGAGGTGAGGAGTGGAGATGTTGATAGAGAAATAGGGTTAAAAGCAGGATTTGGGTTGGTTTGTTTTTTTTACATCAGTTGCTATCTCACCACCTAGAGATGGTCAGTGTTGACATCCTGGTGGCCATCCTTTCATACATTCCTCTATGTGATTCTATGTGTGTGTATATATGTGTATGTAAAATATCTATAAAAACACATACATACACAGATAAACACACAATAATGCAGACACAAAGAACATTTATTGTTGATAAGATCATTAGATACTAATAAAGCAAATTATTTCTTTACACTTAAACCACTCTTTTAAGTTATAAGAATCACAAACATACACACAAAAAGGAAGTATAGTTTCTCTCTTCTAAATCAAAACCCAAGACCTCTATGTGACGCACTGTACCCTTTGACAAAACAAATGTTTCTTACTTCTGAGAAACATAGGAAACGGGACACACCCAATTCTATTGATTCTTTGGAGATAGAGAGCCATTTACCCACTTGGAATGTTTCCAACGGTTTAAAGATACAATCTGAGGAGTAGAGCCCTAGGATCGATACCTCTGTGAGCAAACAACCTCTTAGCACAGGGGTACTGATCATATACACCCAGAGTGACACCCAGTGAGTCATCAGAGAGAGGCAAGTTCCACCCTGTGAAGCCTCCACACCTGTCTGTCTCACTGTGACAAAAAAGAACCCAACACACAAAGCTCTCTACTGTGGTGTTGCAATGTCAACAAAGCTGGGAATACTGGTTAAACAGGCCGCGTCAGCTGAACAGCCACTGAATTTGGCGTAGGTTCCCTCTACCAGGAAACGGGGGAAGAGGTCAGAATTGTAACATAATAAAGGTAACCCCCAAGGACTTGCAGAGAAGAAAGCAGGACAAGGGTCGTTACTGGAGAAAGCTGAGTGCAGGGGGGTTTTTTTAGCCCCAGCCTCAAAGCAGCTTCATTCTGGTTACAGCTCTCTCCACTCTCCCTCGAACTCCTACGCTCACTGTTGCTATGCCAGTTTCCCTCCCCTAGAAGTTCTCCTAGCACTTACCAGAAGGAACGTGTCTGATAAAGCTTTCTGCATTAACCACTCTCCCTAGTCTGTATACAGCAGAAAGATTTAAAAGCACTAATCGCAGATCTCCATAAGAGTAGATAAATACCCCGAATTTTTATTTTTAATTAGAGAATGAAAAAACGAAACAGTCAAATAGCCTAGCTGGAGGAGACACGCAAAACTGCTGTTACCAACTTGGAAGATAATACTGTTTCTTATTTATAATGTCAAAACGCAACTCCTTCTGGACATGTTTTAATAAAAGGAAATTTTATCTACTTAGGTAAAAACTAGGTTCCATTTGTGGGGAGCAGGGATTTATTTCTTTCTACTGCCATGGAACAAACATAGGTATAAATAAAGTCAATGGCACCCTGGGGATACAGGAGACAAGACTGGGTGGAACTCCAAGCCCAAAGCAACGTGTTCTTCGGGGGGCTGGGGGGCGATGAGCCGAAGGGGACAATGGATAATGGACACTTCCTGCTGGACACATCACTTCCTGTTCTCCCTGGCTGAGCTCTCCAGGGAACAGAACAGAACATACAGGTGCTCATGTCCCTACCTTCACTCACAGACAAAGTGGGAAATGGCGTAAAACATAAAGTAAGCTTTCTCTCCTTGAGTAACAACTGCTTGATATCATCTTCTGGTTTGGTCAAATTATAAAAAGAAAAGAAAAAAAAAAAACCTGTATTTTTCTCTTCCTGCCACTTTCCCAAGAAGACTCTGACAAGAAATTGTGAAAACATGAATTTTCAGGTCTTCAGGGTATATACCTCTACAAGTAAACCACCTGAGAATAAGACCTCCAGAAGATGACGTCAACATGGAACAGCGATCATACAACAGGCTCCAGTATTTCCAGATCACTAAGGTTGGTCACGACGTGCTGTCCTATTTTTCAACCTTCACACATAGAGGAACCTGGTCATTTTCCATCATCTGCTTTAAAGTGGATCAGATTTGCTGTCAGTGGTGTCCATTTATGGCAAGTCTCTCATAATTACTTTCCTAAATCAGTCTTCAAAGCCTTATAAACCTGCAGATGAGAATTTCTAGAAAATGAACCCTAAAATGAAACCACTAGGATTCACCCTGATAAACTATGAACACATAGGGTTCACGACTGATTGATGAAGAATGTGCTCACAGATTCCCTTTTGCCAATACACCGATTTGCTTACACCCAGCACAGGATGTCCGCCGCTTTCATCGATAACAGAGATAAGACCAACCTGCGTTCTCATATGTGAACTGCTTCAGCTTCAGCTGAAGAGTATGAACCCAGCGTTCACACTACATATTTCCTAGCAAATGTTTCAAACGTGGTCTTAAAAGACGTGAGAAACACTCAAGTAGATGTTAGAAGGTAAAGTGAGGTCACGTGGTCATCAATTTCTTTTCTAGGCAGTTGGCCAATTTTGTACAATGTGTTCAGTTATTACATACCTCTCCACTCCTTGCTCCATACGATAATTAGAGTGCTTCCTTTAATTTGCAGCTTGGTTTTCTAAATATAAATGTATATGTTCTTGGATCAATGGTGTAACTCTCCACCTCCCCTGCCAGTGGTATTTTCCTTGTTTGCCTACGCCCTTATGATAATGTTCTACCTCCAGCTTAAACCAAACTGATAATCATACCTTATGCTAGACCCTTTCTTACATTCAAGCAAAACAAGCATTAGTTTTAAGCAGTACCTCTAATTTATATATATATATATATATATATATAACTTGTATATCATGATGATAAGGGAAGACAGAAAAGTAAAGGATGAAAGGCGAAAGGAAAATGCCTGAATGATTCTAAAAATAAAAATGTTTGTAAAATATGAGCCTAAATAATAAATAAGATGGTAAATAAGACATGTAGCAATCTAATACTTGTTCATGCACTCATTTATTCAACCATTTAAACATCTACTATGTACCTGGCATGTGGCAAGGGACTATGAAGAATGCAAAGATAAATGAACTACTATACCCAAGAGCTTATAATAAAGTAGCAGATACATGTAAAAGGCATTTTATGTCCTGAAGTCCCAGAAATGGTTTCAATAAAGTGCTATGAGACTTACAAGAAGAAAAAGCCCTTCCAACAACAGCATTTGAGGTAAGGGCATTTAGAATGGCTTTAAGATCAGGTAACATTTATTCTAAGCACAAAAGACACCACTTTCCTAAAGAAGGTGCTAAGTATATGAAAAACTGGGAAAATCTCAATCTACTAAAAGTAATGCTTTGCAAAAGGATAGTTCATTATAGTTTGCAAAGCTTCTATATATAATATATTTAATATCATAAATATTACTATCACTCTTTAAAATTTGGGACCTAAGGATAAAGATACCTTTTGAAGTTACAGAAACAGTAATGTAAATTGCAGAGGCAAGCACTAGAATCTATAACTTCTGACTCCAACTCTAAAACCCACTGCACCCCACACAGCCACCCAAGAGTCTGCATACTTGAAAGATCAATTCTTAAGGCTGGTGGGACTGTAAATCCTAAACTATATGGGTTTTTTCACAGGTTTGTCTGAGCTTGGGGAACCTCCGTAATCTTACTCGTTTGGACCAGTTAAACTGAGTCAGGAATCACTTGAGAAACCCAATCCATTCAAAAGCTGCCAAGTGGAGTAGGCTTTTCCTTGAATTAGGTCTCATGTAGGTACGGCATCATCGTGCTAAAATACTCTGCCTATCCTTAGAGGCAGTCAAACCGGAAATCATTTCATTCGAGACAACGGTTAGATCAAGCGATTTGGAATTGATTCCAACATTGAATAGATTTTAAAAAGATAATGGTACATGCCTGGCTCTTCAATCCAATTTACATGTACTTTGTTCAGGAAATGACCAAACAGGGCCATCCCAGAGTAAAAACTGCCACCACTGTGTAGCCCATACACGGACTGCCAAGAACCCTAACTTCTAACAGGGGTCAATGTGTACTTAAAGGAATTTTTTTAAAAAAAAATCTGGAAAATGATCTTAAGAAACTGTCTCATTGTATCTCACCATGTTCAGACAAACGGCTGAATTAAAAGTATGGTAGAAAATAATCAGGCTCTCTCGAAACAGGTATTTGGAGGAAATCTATAAATAAGATCCTTCATGTAAAAGTAGGAGGGACATTTTAAATATTAAAACGAATCTATACATAACATTTCACATGTTTTCACATGCCAACAAAGAATCATTGTCTTACTGAATAATGGATGTGTTGACATTTCAAGGCTTAACCATCTTCATTTAGATCAAGCAAAGATCTTGTACAATGGAAACAACAATGTGTTCTGGATGCTCTCCGTACTACTTTGCAAAAATTACATTCTCCACTTGGTTATTTCTAGAATATTAGAAACATTATGGATTTTTATAACCTAATCTTACACTTGACCACTAAATTCTGATATTAATTATAATCTTTGGTTCAGTTATTTACTTGGATTTTCTAGGGAGATATTTTCTTTCTAAGGTATTTCCCTCTTACTTTCCAAAATTTGGAATCTTGTTTCCTTTTTTGTCTATATCAACTACAAAGTAACAGCAACAGCAGCAGAGACTACTTATGGAGAGACAACACTCAGAATAGGCCAGATGCTCTTCTAAACTTGCTAGTTACATATGTGCTCATTTCAGCCTCATGGTACTTAAATGAAATAGGTATTATTATCCCTATTTTATAAATGATGATATTGAGGCATCATTAAAAGACAAGATCACAAAGCCTCTAAGCAGTTGAGCCAGGTCAATGAACCACCTCTCTACACTGTCATTTTGGTATAGTATACACTCTAGTTGAGGGGCAAGTTCAAGTTGTCAGGCCACTAGTATGAACTGAATGTGTCTCCCTGCCCCTGCCAAATTCATACATCAAAATCCTAAAGCCCAATGTGATGGTATTAGAAAGCAGGGCCTTTGGGAGGTGCTTAGGTCATGAGGGTGGGCCCTCATGAATGTCATTTGTAGTTTTATAAGGAAGCCCACAGAGCTCCCTTGTCCCTTCCACCATGACGGCACAATGATCTTGGACTTCTCAGCCTCCAGAACTGTGAGAAATAAATTTCTGTTGTCTGTAAGTCACACAGTGTGTAGTATTTTCTTATAGCAGCCCAGTAAGACTAAGCCACAAAAGAGTGAAAGTGGGAACCCTCATCTTGTTCCTGATTCCAGTTGTCGTTTGCCACAAGGAAGGAGGCGATAAACTTGAGTCTGCCAGGAATCACGGAGCTGATTCAAGGGTGGTTCCTGCTACCTCATCATCTTGGAGCCCATGTCATTCAAGGTCTAGTGTTACTGCTGAGCCAAAGTGTGGCACTGTCTGGCTGGTCAAGCATGAAGACAGTCGTCCAGGGATGACTGGACACCAGTAGCAATAGTGGGTATCGTTCTGCCACACGGCACCATGCTCAGCAGGGATGATGAAACTCACTGGGAACACAGTATCAAAGAGAAGATAACTTCTTAATAGTTCCAGCAACAGGTAAAATGCATCATCTGACTTTCCCTCTATTATTTCACAAAAAAACCTGCTTGCTCACTATGTAACATGCGTATGTGTGTGAATTCAGGGAGAGAGCAGGACTAAGGTGAAGTGAAGTTATATATGCTAGGAATTCTGTGGTTCAGTTTAAATGTCTTTATTCTTTAAGTTTCCAGTGGTCTGCCCTCCTAATCCAGATGTGAGGTTTTGCTCAAATAAAAGGACTGCTCTTTCCCTCGCCAGTTTATACCTTAGTAACACACAGACCCTTCCACATGGTGCTCCAAAGGGAGAGAGGGAGAACAAAAAGCCCTCGGATTTGTGAGCTTTTCCTGCTAGACAAGCAGAAGAATGAGACTAGATAAATAGAAGAACAGTATGTAGGTCTTACGGCTGATAAGCAGCTTTGTTCAATGTAAAGGAAAGATAAAAAACACCAAAAGAACAATTACGGCCTCAATCAAAATGCTTTCTCATACCTGAGATTATATCCTCTTCATGATTCACCCAGCCTGCCCTGAGAGACTTCAGAGCAGTCCCAAAGAACAATGCAATGTATTATTTGCTATTTCCACCTTCCTTATGCAATTTACGAGTCACAAAAGGCCACCCCCACTTGCTGCCAAAGCGTTATCTCTAAAACACAAATGTAATATCATGGGAGTGAGCTCACTGCTGACAAGACACAATCCAAACCCAGAAGGTTCCTAAGAACTTTGTGGTCCGGCTGCTGTGGCTGGCAGGATGCAGGCTGAGTGCTCAGGCTTCACAGTTAGATGGCTTTGGGTTTGAATCTCGACTTCATCTATTGCCTGTAGGACCTTGGCTAAGATCCCACAGCCTTGGTCTCCTCATCTAGAAAGGGACAGTTTCTGTGATTAAATACGAGATGCGCTGGCCCGAGAGCTCACTGTGGTGGGCCGTAAGTGCCACAAGAGGTAAGACTCCCTTCTTTCCAGCTATCTCTCCATTCTCTGCCCCATCGCCCAGCGTCTCGTAGGCATTCAATTTCTCAGTCAATATATGAAAATCTCCACAGACCAGCAGGTCTGCTTGCAGGTCTCCTTCCTAGATTTGAACTCCCTCTGTGTCGCCCGATCTTTTAAAAAAAAAATGCTTTTGTTAAAATGTTGGGAAGGGAGGAGATAGAGCAATAAAAGAAAAATGGTGATACACTTCCATTTAGGGGGTCTGGGAGGAGGGCCCCCAGATCTTGACCCCACACAGCCTCACCTTGTTAAATTCTTAATTTCAGCAGCATTTTAAGAACCATATGTTCTGTGGGTGTATATAATGCAATCCAAAGCAGGGAGAGCAGGTTTTACAATGTTGTTTTAATTCTTCTAGAATCTGTGCATGCTAGGCATTTACACATACACCCTTTGTTAATATAAAGGAAGAAGGCAAGAGCCAGGGTAGTCCTGGAGGATAAACAAAGCTTTGCAACTCAAGGGGCTGCTCCTTTGCTGCCCCCTGAATTTTTCTGCCATGACACCCATGGTTGCCGTTGGTCTCATGCACTGTGTGCAGAAAGTCATGTCTATTCACAAACTGTGTTAAGTGGGTTTTTTTTTTTTTTAAAGCCTGGGCAACGGTTTGTTATGTTTTAGAGATTAACTCTGGCACTGGCTTTCTAGATGATGTCCGTCTGGCAGCCTCTATATAAAAAGTGAGAATTTTTGGTAATGCAGCCTAAAACTGATGACCAATAATACTACTAATTTCTGGTTTCTCCATCTCGACCCCCCTGCCACTGCGGGCTGGAGAGCTTTGCTGTGGCAGCCGTCGTGTGCATTGCAGGAGGTTCGGCAGCATCCTCAGTTTCTGCCCACAGATCAGAGTAGCTCCCCTGCTCTCGTTGTGACAACCACACACGTTTCTAGACCTTGCCGAATGTCCCAGGATGGAGAGGTAGGTGCAAACTCCCAACCTGGTTGAGCAACTTGCTTGCTCAAACTTGGTTAAGAACCACTGGTCTGTGTTAAAGAAAGAAAACAATCATTGTTTTCTTAAAGAAGTAACAGAGTTATTAAGAACTGTGATAAATTCCCAGGCGCCTGGGTGGTGCAGTCGGCTGAGCACCTGACTCTTGGTTTCCGCTCAGGTCCTGACCTCAGGGTTGTGAGATCAAGCTCTGTGTCAGGCTCCAAGCTTAGTGTGGAGTAGGCTTCAGATTCTCTGTCCCGCTGCCCCTCCCGCTCGTGCTTTCTCTCTCTCTCAAATGAATAAAATAAATCTTTAAAAAAAATTGTGATAAATTCCATCAACAGATGTTTTGATCTTAACAAGTCCACCTACAATACACATATTCTCCACCACAGACGAATTTATTACAGTATTCAAAATATGTGACAGACTATTTCATTCAATTCATCAATATTTCCTAGATTTTGATGCACAGAACAGACAACTCCTTTTGGATGAAGGAAGGAAGTAATTGCCAAATAAAGGCAAAACTATTAAATCTTTACACATCAATCTTTCGAGGCTGAGGTTTTTGTACATCCTTTTTTTTACCCCCATCATCTGATCCCTTACTCCAAACATACTTTTCTGTGGAATTATCTCTGATGTACCTGGCATCAGAACTAAACTGGGGGCGCCTGGGTGGCTCAGTCAGTTAAGCATCTGCCTTCAGCTTGGGTCGTGATCTCGGGGTCCTGGGATCAAGCCCCACACTGGGCTCCCTGTTAGGTGGGGAGGGTTCTTCTCCTTCTCCCTCTGCCCCTCCCCCCAGCTGGTGCACACTCTCTCAAATAAAATCTTTAAAAAGAAAAAAAAAAAAAAGAATTAAACTGAAAACTCTAAGGATAAGAGCATTCTTCCCGATCTGGAAGCCCAGCACCTGAGATGATGAGAAACTTCTATTAGAAGGCCCTGAATCTTTACTTTCCTACTCTATTTAGTTTTAGGAGGAACTTCAAAGATGTTTTTGTTGTTGTTGCCAACATTTATTTTAAGGGAAAGGAGTGTTTTTAGCAAAAAAGAAAACGACGGAAATAAATTAAAACCATTAGGAAAAAGTGTGCATAACCACTTTAAACAGGGAGGTTAAAAAAAAAAGTCTGTTTCCTTAGAAATGGGACCAAAAAAAAATCTCAGAATTATGCTTTTCCTTGTATCTTGTTCCCTCCATCTAGGTATCAACTTTTCGCTCATCAGCATTTCCCCCAGCCTAGCTCAGGGCTTATTATCTTTCATCAGGTCTGTTTCAACAACTTCCTTATCTGGTTTCTCTCACCTTCTTTCCATCCTTCTCTCTGAATCAGTGGGGAAGGTGACAGAGTGTGGGGGGAGGCAGCCTCATGTAATTGTCTAGAAACAGATTATGCGAGTGCTCGCCAGGCACAGAGTTGACAGCTCCCAATATTTATCCTAGAACTCATATCCCTTCACCACTTGTTCTAAGCTTATTTCCTAAATACTCCCTTCCCCTCTTCCCACAAAGCATTGATATTACTTTCACTTTTGCCTACAATCCAAACCTTTATTCAAGCTGGTACTGTCTAGAATGCTCTTTCCTCCCATGTTCACTTGAAGGCCCTCACCTGCCACTCCCAGACAGCAGGGATCTCCCCTTATTCAACAGCTCAAAGCCATTTGTTTGCACCTCTATTAGGGCAATTGCTTCCTGGCTTCTTATAGCCATGGAGGGGCTTAAGAGCTCTGTCTGCCTACTCCAAGGGAGTATGAGACCAGACCAGTTCTCCAGGCAGTTCTCAGGCATCTTCTGTCAACCTGCTCAAAAAGTCTGTCCTTTAAAGATGAATCAATTTCAGCTAGGTCACAAATAATTTAGTTGAGCCCTTGAAATTGTCAGGCTTGTGATATAACAGGACTGCCAACAAGGAGCCTTTAGCAGAGAGAAGAGCAAGATGTAAACACTCTTGGGCACAATCTGTTATAGGGATTCCCAAATGGAAGGAAGAGGAAGGCCCTTGTCTCTATATATGGTGTGAAAAATTAGGAAAAGCTTCTTGAGGAAGGTGGTGTTTGAGGTAGGATTTCACAATTGCGCGGTGACTCTGATGTATGAGACCTCCAACCACCAGAAAAGAGCAAGGGGTAAGGGCAGGCAGGTGGGGCCTGAGGAACAACCAACAGCCCAGGGGAGTTGGCACCCAGTCGGGGGCGGGGGGGCGAGTACTGGACAGTGGAGCCCTTAGTCCAATGGACGCCAGGCCTCGGAAAGGCTCTGTGTTAGACAAGAGTCTGCACTCATGTGGGGACGCCTCTGAAAAGTCCTGGCCAGTGGTCAAGTAACAGAGCCATAATGGGGGAAAAATAACCTGACAACAGCACCAAAGATTGACTGGAGGAGAAGAGAAGACTCTTGGGTCTTCGGAGCAGGTGAGACCCAGTGAGGGTAGCTGGGAAAGGGGAGCAGCTTTGACAGGGACTGTGGAGACAGCATCAGCAAGACAGGGCACACAATTACTTTAGGGGTAAAGAGGTGGATGAGAGCTAAAATTCCCACCCAAGATGACTAGCTTTATTGCTAGAAGTAAGAAAGCCAAGATGATGAAATGGAATGAAGAGCTGTAAGGAAGAACATAATTGCCACTGAGTATTAAACTCACAGAATGCCAAGACAGGAGGGGAGAAATGGAGTATTTCAAAAGCCTATGTGTTCATAGCATTTCGTTTACCTACAATGATTTCTAACGTCTAGGAAATGAAAGCTCCGTGTTTATTTTGCTTGTCTCACGCTCTCTCATTGGCCTGATTCACTCCTGGGGACAAACCCCAGGATGTTCTATAAACCAGTCCTAGCAAGTTGGAGGACCCGGTAATGTATACTTTACTAAAAACACACATGGATGTGTCTGAATCATCTCTCCTCTTGCCCTAAATGTCAGAAAAGTCGGCCTGGTCCCTGTGGTTCGTTGTTTTTCTGTGTAGAATACACCTGACAACTTCCCGAATGGGGAAGCAGTTTAACAGAAGGCCAGCACACAACCTCACGGAGGATGAGTCATAAAGGTAAGTGATTCCAGTTCTAAGCAACAGAGTGGAGTGACTTCAGGAAATCTGACCAGCACTACAATCATGATTGTAGTCTGTTTTCCTCAAAGAAAAAAAAAAAACTCAAAGCAATTCCTCAAAGCTGAAAAGGAACCTTTCAAAAGGTCACCTTTAAAAAAAAGATTTGCACTCATTTAGAGGTACAAATCCAACATGGAAATCAAATTATGAAGTGAGACAAGCCCAACCCCGCCCATGCTATAAACACTCCATTAACAGTGTGGTTTCAGGCAGCTTGTTCAAACTTTCCACCTGATGTTAATCGCATTATCTCATAGGTTAAATTATACTTGAACTGGAGGTATCCCATTCAAGTACCAACTTTCCGTGCAATACCAACATACAAGAAGGAAAGGTCCAGAAAAGAGCAGCCCAGGAGTTTTAAACCCCAAACACCATCCCAGTTTTGTGCCTGGGGTTTTTTTTGTTTTGTTTTTGATCCTAGATTTTCTACTTGCAGAGTCAGTGTATGATTTACAAGGAGCGTAAACAGGCTGAAATGTGAAAATAGCAATCAAGGGATTCTCAAGGTTTTATTAAAGTCCTTTTACTAGCTTTACAGATCAAGAGAAGCCACACGGTATGACACCAAATAGCTCTCCACTGAATTTGCTCACACATTTCCCCTTTCCCTATCTCCTGTAAGGCTCTTATTTTAAGAAGAAACGCGTAAAAAAATGTTTCCTTTTCTTCCCCAAATCTTACACACACCCCGTTAACCCTTTTACTTAAATCACCACCACCAACTTGGGCACTCCCTGGAAACTGGTCCCTGCTGAGAGCAATCAAGTCTCCTTGGGAAGCCATGAGTTGGATGGTGCTACCATACTGTGAAAATGGAATCATTTCTTCCCAAGTTCACCTTTAACTGGGCTGCTTCCACAAGCACTCAACAGCAGAACAAAACCACCCCGTGAAAGCTGAACTTTCACCCCTGTAGAAATCACCGAAGACTACAAATAAGACTCAAGGATTGAGGCAGAGTGTTTTGGTGGGAAAACCAAATTATATTACAATTAACTTTGCTAATGGTTGGCAAGTCACAGTGCTTTTTATTACAAACATTTTCAAACACAGAAAATTGGGGTAATGAATACCGTATTTACTCTTCACCAAAACTGAACAATTTTAACAGCTTGTCTTATATTCATCTATTTTTATGTTTGTTTTAGCTGAAGTATTTTGTAAATTATAATCACATTTCCCCCTAAGTAATTCAGTATGTACCTCTAAAAAACGATGATATCTTCCTCCTAACTATAAAACTGGTATCACCCCTAACAAAATCAAAATAATTCCCTAAAATCATCTCCTCATGAGTATCATTCATACTCACATTTCCTGGGGTTATTGTTCTTAAGCATTGAGAAGTGAGACTAGAAAGCTACTCCAGAGGTTGGTGACAGCCCTTGAGTCATCCTTTCTCTCAAAGGTAGATGCTTACATGATTTCTTTATCCTTGCTTTGAGCTCAAGTGTCAGAGCAATTGCCCAAAGAGAACATCCACCTAAGCTCTGACAAGAAATCTATGTTAGTAACAGCTACAACAATGACTTCATGAAGTAAAGAAGTGGAGGGCAAAAGAGAGAACAAATACCTTTCAAGGAAGAAAAAAAATGACAAGGACAATTTCCCAGACACTGGGCTATTATATTACTTAAATAGTAATACTCTTAAATACTCTTGATAAGAGTAGTTGCTCCTTGCTTGCTCTTCCACTCATTTTTACCGCCTTTTGTTATCTAATTGCCTTGCTTTTATTCACTGACAGCACCCCTCTAGAGATGGACAGTTTCCTTCTCCACACAACATGCTTTCTCCAGGCCTCAACCTCCCTGCTCCCAGCAGGCTCCCATGCATTGCCCTCTCCAAGTCCAAGGAGCTCCCCGGGAAGCTCTTCTGTCTTTGCTTCTTCCTGGTAATTTATTCAGAGATGGGAATGTTACCTGTCTGCAGATGACTTACAAATCTGGAAAAGGTCAAGATAAATATATATTTACTTAATTTTCCCCTAGAGTCAGAATACAAGCGGTGAGCTCTGTGTGAAAGGAGAGGAAAGTGAAAGAGCGTTCTTCACCTTACTGGCTAATTCTAATAGCGCTCTCTTCTGTACAATGGTTAGAACGTCTTACGTGTGGACAGTGCCTTCTAGCACTTTCCAGGCAATAGCAGTGAGGGAAGCAGGCTCTGGAGCCATATATCCTGGGTTCAAATCACACCTCCTAGCTGTGTAATATTACAAGACCCTTAACATCTTTGAACTTCAATTTGTACCTATGAAAAATGCAGGTAATAACAGAACCCACCTCCTGGGTTTGTTGTGAAAGTTACATGAAGAAATGAAAGTAAAATGCTGAGTTAACAAAGTGTCTAGATAATAGTTAGCACTAAATAAACTTTAGTGATTTATGCTAACTGTGACCTAAAGATTCAATTATGAAAAGTGGTTATTTCTTAAGTATCTAATATTTATCACTGGCAAAATTGGCTGGGATAATGTTCCTTGGCATACTCTGTTAGTCTGTAGGCCTTTTTGAAAGAAAGTTTGACTCTTTCCATTTTAACACATAGGCTTTATCTCATGTAATACAGAAAGTACACAAAGTGTTGTTCAATGCTAGTAGTTACTTTTGTAAACGGATGATTCATGCTAATTAAACTTGCAACCCAGGAGAATAAAATTAGCTTGTTTCAACATTTCCTTTTGTTCAGTAATTACACTTCAAGGTTATGTAGATACCACATTACTATAATTTTGCCTGAGAGACAGACTGCACACCCACATTTTTAAAAACAGGCGACTGCCAACAGAAATCCAGGTGCTCGCTGAGTAAGAGCCCTGCAGACTTCATAAGCAAATCTTCTACTAACCTTGTGCTCCAGTGTAACTTATTTCTGTACATACTGTAGCTAGTAAGGAAGTACTGAGATCATTTTTGCTTGTTATAGATTCACCGGATTTGCAGGAGGATGAGAATTTAAAAATAGAAGCCAAACGTGGCTGACGTTTATCTTCGATGCTTATGTTCCAGTGGCAATCTGTTCACCCATGATGACAGCAAGCGTTCCATCAGATGATTTAGATTTTCATAAACCCAGTCAGAATCCCACTACTTCGCAAATGGGGGGGACCCGAGACACACAGATACATCCCATTCTGATCCATTTGGTTTCTCTAAGCTTTGTCTTTATAGACAGCTATTTGGGGATGGCTCTCATGAGAGGTGGTAACGAGGAGGTAACACGGATTAGTGCTCAATTACGTGCTGGGCACGGCGTTGAGTCACTGACGTAAGTTAGATCACAAAGTATCTTCATGACATCGCCTAAGTAAATCTCCTTTCCATAGATTGGGAACGCAGAGCGTAGGAAGGTAAATGAAATTCCAGAGGCAATGGCATGCATATCCCGGTTTTTGGGAAGCCTGAAGTTTATATTAGTTTTAAAGGGGAAAAAAAAGTCAAATTGTGAGTACTGAATTTGGTTGAATGCCCTAGAAGGGGTCGGCATAAATAAGGAATCCCGAGGTAGGAGCTTCCACGGTAACCACCTTATGTCTGCCTGATGGACCCCTAGGAGCTGCAGAGACAAAGGAATCTGATGAGCAGAAACGTGGATTGTAAAGTGAAAATCATTCATCTTTAGAAAATCTTGGCTATAATGAAGTCGCACTCGGATTTAAAAAAATTTTTTTTAAATACATTTGGTTTTTGGTTTAGTACGTCAGCAGGCAAGATGGGGAGGGGGGTGGGGGGTGTAGTGGGAAGAATCCATGCCGGGTGAGTGAGCAACAGTCTCTGATGAAGTGCCAAGCAGTAATTTACATGGTCGGAGCATGCAGAACGTAGAAACATTCTGAGTTCTTCATTGCATGTTCCTTAGGAAATCTTTGCCCTTTTGGTGCAGTGAAAAGTTAGAAAGTTTAGATACAATTTATTTGTGATGCCTTCTGAGTAAAACTTGTGTGAAAGCAGCCATCGCTTTTCTCAACACTATGCCAATTTTTCTTGAGCAGTTTCTCCACTGTTAGCAAAATATGTGGTGCTGACTGAACACATTCTCTCTCTCGGAATCAATTGTTTGTTATACCAAGAAAACTCTTTCTTATCCAAAATGAAAAACTTATTTTGCCAGAATGAGGGAAGATCTTTCTTTTTTCCCCAAAGCACATATAATAATTTCAGAATTCAGAATAAGGCAACTCTTATTACCACCATATCAGAGCATGGCTCTCAGAAGAAGTTCAAGTCATATTTATCTTTTCTCAAAGTTTTATGAAATTATTTCTTTTCACATGAGGAATTTCATGAACATTTCTGATGAAGAATATGGGAAAGGTGCTCTGAATTGTAATTTCCTAAAAATGCTGAGTTGTCTTATATGCCGGAATACACACGAATAGAGCGGCATACTGCTGCCCAGGCTGTGTACTACACAACTCCAAGGGACACTATTTACAGAGTGAGGAGCGTTGCCTGGAGCAGGACAATGCAGGGGCCCTGAAGGAAAGAATGGTTGCTACCTCTGCCAGAAAAGAAGGAGTTGCTTGGAAAAATGAAGGGGGGCATGTCACAGAGATACATGGGCCAGCTGGACCCAAATGGCTAAGTCTGGGACAATCTGAACATCCAAATAAATAAGGACAGGAATAGAATGACGTAACAATCCATAATTCCATAATAGGTAAGTAAATAAATAAACGGGAGAGAAGGAAAAGCTCTCCATGCCGTACAAAGACAAAGGAAGGAACTAACAGCGGACTCTGGTTAGAAATGGGCTGTTCTGCCACCTTCATGGTAAACACCGAATCAAACAGAAATCAATAGCTGCAACAAGGATGGGGGTGGGGAGGTTTAGAGAAGGACCACTCCTCCTTTCAATGTCCTAGTCATCACAAAGTAATCCTCAGGAATGGGATTAGTGCCCTTATCAGAAGAGGCAGGAGAGAGAAGGTGGAATTCTCGCTCCACCAAGTGAGCACAGAGCGAGAAGACCACCACCTGCAAACCAGGCAGCCAGCCTCACCAGACCCTGGATCCTTCCTGCTTCCAGAACTGTGTGAGATGAACTGTTTATAATCTTCCCCATCTACGGTATTTGTTATAGCAGCCTGAACTAAGACAGTCCTATTTCAAGGTTTTTTTCCCTTTAAGATATTTTCTTTCCTTTCATGTGAGGCGGTATGATCTTAGAGTTCACATTTCCTTTTAGTCTTGGCACCTCAAATTTTCATTTAAAAAAAGTATCACTTTCTTTTCTTTTTAATTTTTTATTTTAATTCCAGTATAGTTAACATACAGCATTATATTAGTTTCAGATATACAATCTAGTGATTCAACACTTCAATACATCACCCAGTGCTCACCATGACAAGTGTACTCCTTAATCCTCATCACTTGTTTAACCCATCCCCCCACCCACCTCCCCTCTGGGGCCCGGTTTCCCAGTTAAGTGTACCATCACCTTCGTTATAGATAAAGAGTAAGCTGTTGAACATACTGTATCTTTCTTCCTAGTGGAAGCTGAATGGCTGCTAATAAAAAAAAAAAAACGTTCAAGACAATAAAACACAAATTCTTCAGGAAATCTTTTCTTCTGACACTGTGAATATGCATCCCAGAACAGTGGGTCCCAGCCCTGGCTGCATAATTTAACTATATAATTTAAAATCCTGATGCCCAGCCCACACTCAAGACTAGGTACATCAGAACCTCTAGAGATGGAATCTGGGCACTGGTCATTTTTAAAGCTCTCTAGGACATTCCAATGTATAGCCAAGTTTGAGTTCCCTAGATCAAGACTCTACAGCAATAAAGAATTCTATCTTTTGTGTATAGACCCAGAGGATTCACAAAGGTTTTTGAGAATTGGTCTCACTGTCTTAACTATAGAGAACAAGCAGATGGGCAGTTACCAGAGGGGAGGTGTGTGGAAGGATGGGTGAAACAGGTGAAGGGGATGAAGAGGACACTTACCATGATGAGCACTGAGTAATACATGGAATTGTTGAGTCACTATATTGTACACCTGAAACTCACATAACACTGTATATTAACCATGCGAGAATTAAAATTTTTTTTAAAGTTAAAATAAAAAAGAATTGGACTCACTTGTTGAGGAACGTACATAACAAGTGAAGTTATGTGTCTACCTGGGAAAAGGTAACTGAATGAAGACTGGGGCCTGTGCCAAATGAATATGAGACACCATAAATACCCATGGAGACTCCACGGGCATAGCAGGGATGCACGCACCATCCTGATGCAAGGACAGGCCCTGATAAGAGCAAGGCTGAGGAAGGCCACTCCGGCCTGGGAATGGCGTAAACGGAAAAGTAGCCAGTATGTCCAGCCAACAGCGAGGCAACCCATCTAGCTAGATGGAAGGTTCGCTCTCCAGAGTAGAAAAGGGAAGTGTAGAGAAGCAGACTAGAACCAGCCCCAGGGGTTTTGAGAAATAAGCCAGTAAGTCTGGTGGCAGTTTGGAGTCTCTAAGGAGATTTAAGCTAAGGACCAAAGACCGCATTGATAAGCTATTCATAGTGGGGTCAGGGGAAAGACCAAAAACTCAATCTACTACGAGAAGAACACGGTACGTCCGGTAAAACTGTGTATATGATGAAGCACAATCTTATACCTTCCTTTACAGTTTTCCACAAAAGACAGGCGCTGGCAGTTTGGGCCTCCTAAAAAGAGCATAGATCTCACCTGTCATGGGACCGCCTGACAGGAGAGACTGAGCAGGCCAGAAGGTTTGTCCTGTTCTCTGGTCCCTTTGGCCTGATTCCCAATCCAACAGTAGTCAGTTTTAATACTTTCTGCAGCTATACATTCCTCCTTTTTCCATGAACATGACTCCTATGGTCAGCATATATAATTCTAGGGGACAAAGTTTCAGGCTAGAGAAATTCTTTCTTATAATTTTTTTTAATAAGAATAATTACAGAGAAAAAAAAATCAAGATCCTTTACATAATGATCTATAAGCCACAGATACAAATATAGGATAACATGTTTGGGTTTTTTTATACTGCGTTTATAAGCCAGCACTACTGAAACTGTATTCAAGCCACTAGATGTTATCCTGAACTCCTCGACAGCGCTGACACATAGGACGTACTCAGTAAAAGTTGGCTCAGTGGCACTGTTGAACTGAATGGCGTTCAAAGTGAGGTGAAATGGCCGCTCTCACCCTGATTTAATAATGAAAGCAGTGAGGGCATCACAGTTACCTGTATTCCAAGTGCCTTGCTGCAAACACCGCCAGGTATCTGAGCTTCCAATCTGTTATTTTTAAAGCCAGACCACAATGCTCATATGCAAAATGGCATCTTGTAAAGCCATTCCCAAAAGCAACATCCATGTGGTGCCCAGGGTTATTCAGACACTGCAGCTCAGATACTGATTGCCATCCCAAGACAACAGAGACACTCTCTGTGTTCATTTTATAAATAAAGTGTTCATTTTATAAATATCTGATAAGAATCCACATGCAACTACATGCATTAATTAGAAATTACTTATGACAAAATGACACTGAGCTTTCACTGACAGATAGAATAACCACAAAAACGTGTTTGATTCTTTTTTTTCTAAGTCATCATACTCTAGTTTATAGACAAGTCTTATTTTTTCATTCAGGAGGAAAAAATTTGCACATTCTGCCTTTCTTGCCCCTTGAGGGGAGTTGTACCTGCATAATGTACTGGAATCTCTATCTTTGGCCCAATGACGTAGTGTCCCTCCTCCAGGCTGTGGGCAGTGATGGTGGTCCACTGACGGCATGAATGAATCAGAAGGTATTCGTTTTCCCGCAGCCCTTCTATGCATTCTCCTGGAAAAGATAATTTAGTGTAAGAAACTTAGAATTAACATCTGTTTGCTCCATACTCGGCAGTAAGATTTCAATAGTTAAGACTTCACTAATGCAGAAATTGATAGTTCATCCCAAGATGACATAAGCTTCCTTCCGAATTAGCACTAAAAAGGCATTCTACAACAAGCTGACAACTGCACACAGGATTCCCTAAAAATGTTTCCCACTTATCTGCGAAGACATTTTCAAAACCTCATTTTATCTCAATGATTGTACTCAAGGATAATAAAACATTTATTAAGTGCCAACAATATGTTAGTACTACCTAGATGCTCTGCATGTATTATTTCATATGATGCAATAATATTACGAGGTAGGTATTGTTCCTTTGTTACAGGTGGGAAGAATCAAGGTTCAGAAT
Organism: Neomonachus schauinslandi; assembly: GCF_002201575.2. Taxonomy (NCBI): domain Eukaryota; kingdom Metazoa; phylum Chordata; class Mammalia; order Carnivora; family Phocidae; genus Neomonachus; species Neomonachus schauinslandi. The sequence goes on along the minus strand of NC_058416.1, from coordinate 39,720,420 downwards.
GTTAAGTGGTATGTCTGAGCTCACAGATTTAATAAGCAGGAAAGTGAGGATTCAGGCCCAAGTCAGACTGATTCCAAGGCTTACGCTCTTAATCACTAAAATACAACTACCAAAAATATATGATAAACCTCTCTGTTGAAACAATACTTGAAATTAAATGCCAGTATCTCCTTTTAAATTTTGTATGTTTTGCCAGTTCTTTCTGGCCCCCTACCAAATTTCCCAATTAAAAATAATGAAGCTTTAGAGCATGCAAATGAAATTATTTTTTTCATTTTGATATTTTCTGAGGTACATTTTTAACATCTGAACCAATGACAAGTAAATTATTTCAAAAAAGAAACCCATCCCCTGAAACTTAAAGACATTTTTTTAGATGCTGAAACGACCCATCTCATCAATCCTGGTTTAGTTGTTTTCAATGCTCAGATAATACCTGAAAAGGCTAATTTCTTTATACAGAAAACAGCCTTTCTTATTTCTGATGTTGATTATACTGCAGTAACCAAACGAGTCAGTGATTTAACTGGGTGTTTTATTGACAGTTCACTTAAAAAAGTTTCAGTACTTTTACAATACAAAAGAAGTCGAGGAGGCTGTAATGATCAATTTGGTTATCACATTCATAAGCCATCAGATCTGTTTCCAATCCAGTAAGGCCCCAATCTTGAAAACAGTCTTAATGCAAGAATACTTCATCTTGGTCGCAGGAGACACAGATGGGGAGTGGGGATGAGGGGGATGGGAGAAAAAGCAGCAGATCTGGAAGCAGAGGTATCCTAGCAGGAATGAGAGGTCCAACTCCCCAGGGGGAACTTCCAAAACCAGACTCCCCTGCCCTCACGCTTTGGGAGACCAGGTTCATAAAGTCCTCCCGAGGAGGCTGCTGGTACTTACGAGTGCTCTGCACCCCCCTCAAGCATGTTGGAGCGGAAAGAAAGATCTGGAAGGGCTACTCCAAAGGCGAAATCATCTGGCCTCCCCTGAGGCTCCCCACCAGGAGGTAGGAGGGTGGGAAGGGCACAGAGACAAGCAGGCAGGGGTTACAAGCACGAGCCATGAAGTCCAAGAGATTTGGTCTAGTCAAAGCTCTGCCCCCCATCACTGTGCGGTCTTGGGCAGAAACCTTCCTTTCTCCCCGTGAGATGAGGCAACAACAGTACTCGCTTCCCAGAGCGGCCGTGAAGATACACAGTGACAATGATGGGAAGTGCGGATGTTTCTGTCATATGATGTTAGGAGGGATCAGGAAACGTCAGCGATTAATTTTATTTACTGCACACTTTGTGTCCCTAGAATTTCATCCTTCTATAAACATTGTAATTGAGTTTATATTATCCTCTTACAGGTGAGGAAATGACTTCAGGGCAGTTAGGAAACGTGCCTAAAGCTGCACAGCAGAAACTGACTTTGGGGTCCCTCTACATCTCCCCCTGTTGTTCAACACCACACTGACTTTTGCCTTGAAAACTGCCAACCATAATCCAAAAAACAGAGAGAAACTGACCCTCAGCTCCAAGTCTCACTCAAGGAAGGAGGGAGAGAGTATCAGCAACAAAAATGAAGAATTAAAATATGAATTCATTAGAAAGTGAAAGGTGCTATGGGAAAAAAGAAAAAGTAAAGGGTAAGAAGATCAGGAGGACCATATATGAGAAAGAAGAAAAATTTGCAAGGTTGTCATTTTAAGGTATATTTCATTCATTTATCCAACAAACATTTATCTCCTTATTTGTTTAGCTTTTTCTAAAAACAGCTTTATTGAGGAATAAGTGATCTACAAAGAACTGCACATATTTAATGTGTCCATGCTGAACACTGGCAAACATTTATGGAGGATCTTTCATGCACCAAGCAATGGAGGAGTGGGCGAAAATGAAAAGAGAGCTTGGCCCATGCATTCAAGAAGCTGACATCCTCTTGGTGAGATGTGTTCACATGTAATTTTATGTAAGGTAGGACATGACTAGTGCTAGGCAAGAGGAATAAAGAATCTGGAGATGGCGACTTTGGCAGAGAAGATCAAGAAAATGTCAAGAGGAATATATAGCTTTTGGGCTGGTCCTAATTCTCTGGCAATGGAGGCCAGAGAAAGGTTTGGGATGAGAGACTGGCCGAAGCTCTGCTTTAGGAAAATTAATCTGTCAATACTATAAAAGCTGGATTAGAGAGGAAGAAACCAGAGCCACGGGGTGTATGTGAGGAAACTCAGAGAGAAAACACACCACCATTCAGGGAAAAAGAAAAATGTCGTTTTCTGCAACTGAACTGCTATATCATAAAACTGTTTTAATTTTATTCCGCAGCGGGCTCTAAAGAGGCAGCCAAGAAACAACTGCAGTCAAGTTAATCAAAATGAAAATTTAATGTTAAGTCCTACTGCTAGCTGATGTAGTAAACACTCTTGTCAAGAGGATTCGGAATGATTTTCAAAGCTATAAAGGAGTAAGAAACCAGTGCCTGTTTTTGAGCTTATGTCTTTTTTATTTTTTTTAAACAACTGAACCATGTGCTGCTTTAGGCAAAAGAAGTTTCACAAAAATTGTCTAGAAATAAAACTTAATATAATCACTTAAAATGTCCTAGGGTAGGCCACTAAGAGAGACACTACATTAAATGAATCCCTAAAGTAAACATTTTTGTGATATAATTATCCTGTTGCTTAACTACTATATATAACATGCTAAAATTTATATATTTAGCTCAAAGATGTAGTAACAAGAAGTCTAAAAGAAATGTGTGTTAAATTCCAAAATACGTTAATATCATCCTGAAATTTCCCCAGATCCAGCATGCTTCTGGGATATACTTTCCTTGCCTGGTTTGACCTTGATCCCCTCAATATTAAGTCTTACACACTTGTTAAAATCATTTTTAACGCTAGGAAAATTAGAACCACGAATCCTTCAAAGTAAGTCTGCTTAAAAAAAAAATCAAATTCGAAATTTAAAATAAAAATTTGTAAGCCGGACACACACAAATCCTGCTGGTTTGGCTGCTGGGCTACTGTCATCTCCTGATGCACCTTTCTGATCTCTCCTTGTTACCTTCACGGTTTCCCCCCTTTTCCACATTAGCTGTAACTGTAGGAGTTAATCAAGGTTCCGCCCTTAACCTGTTCACCGTTTCTCTCTCCTTTACCATCTTACACACCCCTCAGGGATTCACTTAGTTATGTACAACTTGCACATCCATTCTCTCAGCTACCAACTTGTATTCTGAGCTCCTCATCCAGACTTTATCTTCTACCCTTTTCTACCTGGATGTCCCCCTACCATTCACTCAGGCATCCTACATTCATCCAACAAACATGTAAGGAGGACCAGCTATGTTCTAGAACCTGGCGATATAGTCCTGAACCAAGTCCCTGCTCTCATAGAGCTGACTTCTTGGCTGGGTTTTCAATCCCCCATTCTTCACTGTCAACTTACTTAAATATTGCTGCGGATAAAAACTCAAGAATACAACATGGCTCATCTTATTCTTTTACTCACATCTGCCTTCAGTGGTTCTCATTCATACAGAATGAGGCCTTAAGTCTTTGGCTCAATACTCAAGGCCCTCATGATCTATCCACAGAATATAAGACCTATATCCCCCACACCATACGCTAGAGCCCAAAGGACCTGTTTCCCGTGCCACACACACGGAGCAGCGTCACTCCTCTGGGCCTCCTCACTTTCTTTCCTTTGCCTGAGCCTTATCTCCCAATCCTTATTTACTCACTACTCATTTTACTCATTCTTGAAAGACCAGCTCAAATGCCGCCTTCATGAACGTCTTCCTCATATGAATCCTAATATTTTTCATTTGAACTATAGCAATTTTGTAGTTTTGCTAATATTCTATGCTGAATTTATAAATTTCTTTAAGAGCTCAGAGCAGGAGGAGCTTAGACTGATATTTTAATGTTTATGTATATTTATTTTTTTTTAAGATTTTATTTATTTGACAGAGAGAGACACAGCGAGAGAGGGAACACAAGCAGGGGGAGTGGGAGAGGGAGAAGCAGGCCTCCTGCGGTGCAGGGAGCCCGATGCAGGGCTCGATCCCAGGACCCTGGGATCATGACCTGAGCCGAAGGCAGACGCTTAACGACTGAGCCACCCAGGCGCCCATGTTTATGTATATTTAAATGACACAATAAAACTAATAATTTAATACTGTGGGGATTACAGGCATTTTTTTCCTTTTGAAATTGGTCTATACATTGGTCAATTTTGAGAATCATGGTAATAAGGGTTAAGAAACAAAGATACTTCAGGACCAAAAATGCTGTTAGATAAGATCCTCTCTAAACTGGGGCACCTGGGTGGCTCAGGTCATGATCCTGGAGTCCTGGGATGGAGCCCCATGTTGGGCTCTCTGCTGAGTGGGGAACCTGCTTCTCCTTCTGCCTGCCCCCCCCCCCCTCATGCTCACACTCTCTCGAGCATACTCTCTCTCTCTCAAATAAATGAACTCTTAGGAGGAAAAAAAAAAAAAGATCCTCTCTAAATTACCTTGTCTTACTAGCATCCACAGCAATGCAATGGAGTTGCCCAGACTCACCGCCTCATGGTTTTTTTTGTTTTTTTAATATTCAAACATAATAATGTTTGCATTTATTTAGAATCATTTCCCCCATTGAATCTTATGTTTTTATGCTGCTTGTAACTATTTTAGCTTTGTTTAAGTTGTAATTAAATTTATTACATTTGGATATACTGAATTAGTGCATAACTATACTGCCTTTTATATGGGTTGCTTAGGATGTGTCTCAATCAGTTCAAATAGTTATATGTCTGTCACGGTAGACTCCAAATCTCTATTAAATGCTTTTTTATTTTTAAATATAAAGTATGATGTACTTGGATGACAATTTATAACGTTTTGATATTAAACCTGCAAGCTTACTGCTGATGAGTTTTCTATTAAGGTTGGGCTGAATCCAGATAACACAGACACATACGCAAGTTGGTTTTTTTTTCCTTTTTGCTATCCTCATGTCACAAAGAACAGATGCATGATTCTCCAAGTTGTGTTGTGATTTTGGCAATTAAATATTAAAGTGTTTTTGATTTTCCACTTTTGTGTCTCTTTGTTTTTCCCGTTGGCATTTCACACCAGAGTAACAAGTTCAGTCAACAATTTGGGCTATATCTCTACAGAGGGCATGCACTTTTAATCCCTTCAACTTCCAGAATACCTGGTCTTCCAATTTGCATAGCAAATATATAAACTCATGTTGCTGATTATCTTTCTTTTTAAAGTATCCCCATTTAGTTTGGTTTCTTCTCAGCCCACTAGGAGAACCGTGTCCATGGTGGATACCCATGTATTTGTGTCATGTATTTGTTGACTGATTAATGAGGCCCCATTGAAATAATCTGATTTGTTAATACATGTGTAATGAGAATCAGATTTACTAACCCTGGCATTGTTTTTATCTATTATGGATATAAACTGCTCCTAATGTTGTAACTAAATCTATCAACAATGAGTAATGAATAAGTTTTATGGTATCTGTTACTACTTACTACAAATCTAATTTAACAGTTGTGCATTGTTTTATTTTACCAATGTTAAAAGGAAAGCTGGTCAAGTGACAACACTGTATTTTACTTCCTCACTGTTAATAGAGTTGTTTAATTTTAATTATGTGTTTACTTGATCCTACAATCCTTTTCATGTGCACAGGAACCCTACTGAGTCAGTTACATAAGCAAACCACTGCATTTCTCTTACAACTTAGACTTTTTTTTCAGTTTTATTGAAAAATAACTGACATATATCACTGTATAAGTTTAAGGTGTCCAGCATGATGGTTTGACTTACATATATCATGAAACAACCACATACTGGGTTTAGATACAATAAAAGGAAAAAAAACATTTCTTCCTGTGATGAGAACTCTTAGGATCTGCTGTCTCAACAACTTCCCTGTACATCACACAGCAAGTGTTAACTGTAGTCATCATGTCATACATTACATCCCTAGCACTTATTTATCTTCTAACTCGAAGTTTGTACTTTCTGACCACCTTCTTCCAATCCCCTCTCCCCACTCCATTTTTTAAAAAATACCTTCAGTGAGCAGAAATGCCATTTCCCACTTCCTGTCCTTACCCATGAAAAATGCCCACAAACCATCCTCTCTGCTCTGTTCTCAGGCAAGAGCTGAATACTGATTCCCAGGAAGAGAGCACAGCTGTCAAGAGTCTGGATCCCTTGATCAATACACAGCGGCACCAACCGCCTGTCGGTGCCCTCACGACCCACTGAGCTGGGATGGGAGAAATAGGCTTCGATGTGATATTATGCCAGTGATGTGTTGTAGTTTTCCTTTTTTGTTTCAGTAGACTCCCTTAACTAAAATATCTATATGCATGATCTTCAACACCAGCAAAGCCTCCTGATTATAGTGATCACAAAGGTTTTGTTACAGAGGCTATTCCTTCTAAGTACTCTTCATAAATACAAGCTTGTATGTGCCAAGGTAGCTTCCACTTAAAATTCCTTTCCTCGTTCTTTTAGTTACATTTTATCCCATAAGCTGAGGGATATAATTAAATGCTACTTAGTTAGCATCCTCAATGTCAGTGTATTTACTGTGAGAAGAGAACATGGCACTACCATACTATTTCTTTATCCCAAAGAACTACAATCCCAATGACATGGTAAAGAAAGAAAGGATATGGGGAGTGGGGAGGTAAAAGAGGGCAAGAAATGATGTCATAGCAAATTGCTCTAAGACCGTTGAAGAGTGATCATGAAACCATGAAATTAAAATGTTGTCTGCAGTAAGGTGTTCTAAAAAGGAAGTAATAGAAGGTGAGGAAAATCCTAAAAGAATGAACTAATTAGCAACTAATTAAGATACAGAAATTATAAAGTGGTCAGGGAGGATGTGGTTATAGGAAACCACGAAAGCACAGTTCATAATTTTGAAATCAATGGAAACTGAAAACAAACAAAAATTTTGCCAGTGGAAAAGAAAGCTCTAGGAAGAAGAGAATAAACTGCCTTTAGTCTAATGGTAGAAGTATTAGAAGAAAGGGAAGGACAGGAGAGGAAGGATCAGACAGGCTTTCAATCAAATAAAGGCATCTTAAAACCATTTGATAAGAGCTTCCCAAAAAGTATAGTAGAGTAAACAAAAAATAGAGCTTCTGGCACAGACACCATGAATGCAAAGGAAAATGAAATGTCCTACTTCTGGGCAGACACAATGAATAATTTTAGCAACCTAAGAGTCACCTATAACATTCCGCTGCTCCAAATATCGAGCACTAGTGCGATCCTCCAGTGATATGCGCACCTGCATCTCTACTTTCACCCACTTCAACAGGACAGTCCATTTCTAGGTGATGGTACCCTGTGATCACTATGCCATATCTTGTGGAACAGAAAAAAGCCTCGGTGGGTGGAAGGGCGTGGGAACAGTAGAAAACAGCATTACCTGAGCTGAGCTGCTGTCCAGTTCTAACCACTTCTAAAATGAGACTGTTATCTACTGTCTCCAGTCCTGCCCTACCTTCTTCAGGGGTGGATCACCCCTCATGTGTTAGGGGAGGAACCTACAGCCCCAAGGAACACAGTGGTTCCGACCCTGGGCTGAACAGTCACTGTAATCCTCTGGGGACTTGTAAAAAAAAAAAAAAAAAAAAACCTCCAGTGGTGGGGAGGGTAAGGGCACACACCAGACCACTGAAATCAGAATCTCTGAGAATGGGATCCAGAAACCTGCAGTGTCCTGAAATCTCCTCGGGCGTCCTATTGTGCAGCCTGGGTTCGGAGCACAACTGAGGCAATTAAGAGCACGGGCCCTGGAGAGACACCATCCAGGAGACTCCGTTCCTGCACTTAGTGTGAGAAGGGCGCAAGATCACATTTAGCAGGTGCTTCCAAAGCATCTGACACATAGTGAGCTCTCCAAAAGTATTATTACTCTTATTGTCCTTGGATACCTCAGGTCACAGGATTTTCTCAGGCTAATAAACTTGCATAGCATTTACTGTCTGCTTTTTTACATTTTGTAGTAACTATAAATTATCCTGTTATTTAACATTTTATGCATATACATTATATTTCTCCAATCAGACTGTGACATTCTTGGGTGCCGGGGACTTTTCTCGTCTTCTTACCAGACCAGGCTCATACACCCAGCTGGTATCAATAAAGCGTCACTCATGATTATCTGACATGGTCATTTTTCACTGTTGAGACCCCACAAATTGACACATTGAGCTATCAGATGAAATTAAAGGTTTTGTTCCTCTTTTTTTGTCTTCTATTTTGCAATAAAGAATGAGGGCTACTCTATTTTCTCAAACCTCTCTTTGTATTTAAACCTTTTTAAAAAACCAGGTTATTATTTCAAACTAATAGGAAGCTCTTCATCAAGAATGACTGTTGACTTGATGACAGTAACTTGCAGCAGTTTTGTTATGATTCACCTTTAACTAGAAGGTGGCAGAAATTACTAGATGTACACCAATATCTCACTCACTCCTTGGCCTCAGTCATAGTCCCCTTATGTTAGCTGAGCACATGGCTGCCCAGAATACAGAACACTGTTCCCACCTTCACTATTCCTACCCCCAAGAAGGTGTAACAGTGTAACTAAGTTATAGCCAACAGAATATAGTAGTATGTGCCACCTCCAAGATTTACTTTTTTAAAAATATCTTTCATATACCAGAAAATTCCTGATTGAAATTTACAATTCAATAGTTAGTATAGTCACAGACCTGTGCAAACACTACAGTCTAATTATGGAACATTTCTATCATCCCAAAGAAACCTCATACCCATTAACAGTCCTCACCCTACCTCTCACCCCAGCCTGAGGTAACCACTATCTAATCCCTGTGTCTATAAATTTGCCCATTCTGGACATTTCATATAAATGGAATTATAAAATATGTGACCTTTTGTGTCCAGCTTCTTAGCGTAATGTTTTCAAGATTCATCTATGTTGTAGTGTGGATCAGCACTTCATTCCCTTTTGGCCAAATAATATTTCAGTGTATGGATATTATACCATGTTTTATTTACCCATTCATCTGAGGATGGACATTTGGACTGTTTACAGTTTTTATAGCTATAGCATGCTGCTGATATGGACATGTGTGTACAAGTTTTTCTGGGGACATTTGTTTTCATTTCTCTTGGAAAAATACCTAGGAGTGGAACTGCTAGGTCACATGGTAACTCTACATTTAACTTTTTGAGAACTCCCAGATTGTTTTCAAATTGGCTGCCACCATTTTACATTCCCACCAGCAATGAACGAGGGTTCCAATTTTTCCACATCCTCTCCAACACTTGTTAATATCCATCTTTTTAGTTATAGTTAAAGTAATGGGTGTGATGCCTCACTGTGGTTCTGATGCCTCACTGTGGTTCTGATTTGTAGTTACCAAATGATGAGTGATGTTGAGCCTCTTTCCATGTGCTTATTGGCCATTCCTATTATCTTTTTTGGAGAAATGTTTATTCAGATCCTTTGCCAAGTTAAATTTGGTTATTTGTCTTTATTGTTGAGTTGTAACAGTTTTCTGTATATTCTGAATGCAAGTTTCTTATCAGATATATGATTTGTAAACATTTTCTCTCATTACAGGGACTGTCTTTCCACTTTCTTGATAGTGTCCTTTGAACCACAAAATTTTTAAATTTTGAAGCCAAATTTATTTTTTCTTTTGTCATTTGTGTTTTTGGTGTCACATGTGAAAAACTGTTGCCTAACCTAGCATCACGAAGATTTGTGTCTACATTTTATAGTTTCTAGTTCTTACATTTCGGTTTGTGACCCATTTTCAGTTCATTTTTGTGCATGCTGTGAGTAGGGGTCCAGATTCATTCCTTTGAATGTGGATATCCAATTGTCTGAGCACCAGGTGAATTGTCTTGCCTCTTTGTCAAAAACCAACGGACAGTAAGTGTAAGGATTTATTTCAAATGTAAGGGTTTATTTCACCTTAAGTGTATGGGTATTTCTATCCTTATGCCAGAACCACAATGTCTTAATTACTGTAGCTTTGTAGTAAGTTTTGAAATTGGGAATGTGAGCCTTCCAACTTTGTTCTTCAAGATTGTTGTGGTTTTTCTGGGTCTCCTGCATTTCCATATGAGTTTTATGGATCAGCCTGTCAATTTTGCCCCACAAAGAGCAAGCTAGGGTATTTCGATGACAGTGACTGTGATCAGCCTATATATCAATTTGGGGAGGACTGTCATCTTAACAATATTAACTCTTCTGATCCATGAACATGGAATGTCTTTGCATTTATTTAGATCTTTATTTCAATGAGGTTTTGTAGTTTTCAGTGTGCAAGGCTTGTACTTCTTTTGTTAAATTTATTCCGAAGCATTTTATTCCTTTTGATGGCATGTACAAATAGAACTGTTTTTAAATCTCGTTTTTGGAGTGTTCATTGCTAGTGTAGAGAAGCACAACTGATTTCTATATATTGATCTTTCATAACCTGAAATTTTACTGAACTTGTTCATTAGTTTAACAGTTTTGGCTTGTTTTTTGTAGATTCCTTAGGATTTTCTATATACAAGTTCATGTCATCTGCAAATAGAAATAGTTTACTTCTTCCTCTCCAGTCTGGATGCCATATTTTTTTTTGTTTTTCTTGCCTTAATGCCCCTCGCTAGAGTCTCCAGCACAACACTGAACATAAGTGGCAACCAAGATGTATGTTTGGGAGAGGATGTGCCCTTCTTTTCCATCTTTATTCTTCCTGACAGATGGAATGTGGATGTGATTATTGGAGGTGGAATGGTAGTGACCATCTTGGACTTTGACGGGAAATTAGGACCAGAACTGAGTCCAAGACATAGCAACAACTGAAAAGAAACCTGGTCTTTGCCATCTTGGGGAACATGCCAACCTGTGGTCTTTGCCTTTATGTCTCCGTAACTTCAAACCAAACTCAAGGCTAACATGATACAGGAATATTAGAATAAAGTAAGAATTGTGGTGCCTGCATTATTCAATCAAAATATATGAACTAGGTTCAAAACGGAAAAGAATTTTTTATTTTTTTAAAAAAACCAATAGTATTAAAGGTGCCTATGTAAGGAAGTACTGTCTAAGCCTGGCTCCTGGTTTTAAAATCTGAGCAATGTCTGGTATCTATTTTTTTTTTTTTCACTTCAAAATAATGCCACAAAATTTAGAGGACTAGCATTCCTCAATATTATGCTTCTGGTAATTTATTTCAAGCTTCCCAAATAGTCTGTGATTGTACCACAATGTAGCTATATAACCAACCCAAGTCTACTTCATAAAGACCAGAATATTACTCAAAAAGTCACTAAAAATATTATCACGCATTTAATAGAACTCTTCATTTATATCTAATTACAGGTAGGAGTTTTATGTTAGCTCACATTTGTATGGTTAAATTAACATATACGATGAGCTTTGGCTCTAAATTATTTATGAAACCAAATCAGGCTCATGGCTCTAGATGGGGTGATATCAAGTATCCCTAATGCAGACAGAAAAACAATGTATTTAGATTAATGGCCAAAAAACGTTATGAGGAATACAGATGAAACAACTTTCCTAGAATTTACCATCAATAGGAGAAGTAATGTCAGCAGGAAGTACCTCAGCGGTACCACGGGCAGGGTACCATAGAAAGGAAGTCACTCCACAGCCTTCCAGTTATGCATCCACTTGACCATTACTAAGAATAAAGATCCAGGAACTAACTCTCCATTCCTCCCTCTTGTATCTCACTTTGGCTATGAACCGGCAGCACAGCAACTCTAGTATCCATGCTTAGTAGCTGCCTGTATTCTGAAAATGTGTAAGAATGTAAAAGAAAGCAGCTTAATTCTTTGAAGCAGAATCTATAATAATATGCCAACTCAATCAGGGAGGTTTTCTTCCCTTTGAAGCCTCCGGGATATTTTTATTTTTGGAAAATATTCTGATTAAGTTAAAACAAATATGTGCTGTCATAGCAGGTTGCCTAATCTAAAAGTGGTTTCCAGTTCCTTTACTAACTAAAAGTATCAAAAGTTTAGAAAGATAAAACAGATGCTAAGGAAGTCCTTAAATCCCCATAGCAGCTCTTTCTTCTCTCGCTCCCGGCCATCTTGGCGGCTGCTCTCAGTGGGCGCCATCCTGAACCTAAGGCAGGAAGATGGTGGTGGCCACAAAGATGACGAAAAAGTCGCTGGAGTGGATCAACTCTAGGCTCCAGCATGTCATGAACAGTGGAAAGTACATGCTGGGATACAAGCAGACTGTGAAAATGATCAGATGCGGCAAAGTGCAACTGGTCAAACTCGCGAACAACTGCGCAGCCTTTAGGACATCTGAAATAGAATACTACGCCATGTTGGCCAAAACTGATGGGGATCACTACAGTGGCAATAATACTGAATTGGGCACAGCATGTGATTCTGTTATCATTAGAAGCCTGCCAGAACAGACTGGTGAGAAGTAAATCACACAAAATCTTTCTTTAATAAAACTGGCCAGTTTGTTTTTTTAAAAAAAATAAATAAATCCCCATAGCACCTATCTTCACCTGAATGCTATGCATGGAACGACTAAGGAACCTTCTCGTCTCCCCAACTAGATCATGTTTGCATTCCAGAGGACTGCTGGGCATAGACCAGGTGTACAATAAATGCTTTATGAATGAACAATCTTGGGTAGAAATTGGTGAGCATTCACATCAAATACATCTAAGTATAAATCAAGCACTCAGATCTTAGTTAACACGTAAACACTTCAAGGAAAGAGTATTTAGAAAAGGCTATTTTTTCAGTATCTCCTATTGATCTCTTCCTACCCTAAACAAACACCCAGAAATCTACATTGCCTAAGATCCCCTCTTTAGATGAATATTCTATTCAAAGGCCCGAGGACTGTAGTCTTGGGTTCTAAGCATGTGAAAGGATTGTTGTATTTTTACATTTTATGGTTTACTGTGAAATCCCAACAAGAAGAAAAGGAACTAGAGATTAATTTAGACACAGTACTAAGTGGTAATGTCGTCAAAGAACTTCACAGTGAAATCTAAGCAAAAAAAGGAATGCATGGAACAAAAGAGAAAGATGTTTAAAATGAGAGAGAGAGAGATCAGGGATATATTATCACCTCTTTTCAAATGAACCCTTGGACAACAGACTCCTTTGTCAGCAGACTGACCAGGAATAATAATAGATCCCTGCTGTATGAAACAGAAGTATGCCTACTTAAGTCAAATCTGAAATGTTATGCTCTGAAATAGTGAACTGAACCTAATATTTAAAAGATAAGAATTCTTGGGGCGCCTGGGTGGCTCAGTCGTTAAGCGTCTGCCTTCGGCTCAGGTCGTGATCCCGGGGTCCTGGGATCGAGCCCCGCATCAGGCTCCCTGCTCCGCGGGAGGCCTGCTTCTCCCTCTCCCACTCCCCCTGCTTGTGTTCCCTCTCTCGCTGTGTCTTTCTCTGTCAAATAAATAAATAAAATCTTAAAAAAAAAAAAAAAAGATAAGAATTCTTTGCCAAGTGGTTTTTGGAAAAACAGGTGAGCAACTGTACTATCGGTATTTCTACAAACATTTAAAATATACAAAGCCTAGCACGGTGCCTGGCAAATACCATGGAATCACATTTCTGGCAGGTGGAGGAAGGGGACTCAGATTTACATCGGAAAGCTGACACAAGAAAATCACTCTTTGGCCATCCATAAAGGATGGTAATAGACATTCCTCTGTCAATGAATCTGACACATCCAACGTGCCCTCCAGTATGCCCTCCAGTGTTGGGCAGTGCGCAAGATGATGCATTTGGTTGGTGTGAGGTATGTACTTCTCACACTGTGTGAGGAGGAGGTATGCCCACCAAATAAGGCCCTCAGACCAGGAGGACTAAGAGAAACAAAGAGGAGGCAGGCCTTGTTTCAGGCTCTTCCCAGACATCAAGCTACCTGACAGAGGGCAAAGGTCAAATCACCAGACACATTTCTAGGCTCTCCCATTCCTGCCCCCAGGCTCTCTGTTTCCACTTCTTCAAATGAATATATAATGACTCCGAAAGTTAGGTGGGAGGCAGTGTGAAATCTCAGAAATAACCTATAGTTTGGAGCCAGATTTAGGTAACTGTGGTTCTAGTATTTATTAACTACATGACCACGAGCAAATTACTTAATCTTTGAGCCGGGGTGTTCTCACATTAACAATGATAGTAATAATACTGTAAGTTGAAATGATTGTATGAGAATAAATATAAAGAACTCAGGATAGTAGTACCCTGTAGATAAAAGGCTCACAAAAAATAGGACTTCGGTTTTATTCTCTTCTTCAATAAGTGTCCTCTCCCTTATTAGCCTGACTCAGGTACATACTACAGGTTTTTTGTCCAGTAAGAAAATATAATGTGCAATGATTTGCACTTCACGCTTCACTTCTACTTCAATAAAATAAAGGGGTGATATTCACCAGGTGTAAATGTTACGTTAAAGCCAACAATTTTATGTCAAGAGGATAAACTGAGCCACAGGGTCAACTTATGGGATTTTCATTGTTATTTTTAGTTTCAAATTCGATCTAGATCCCCTTGAACTTTATTATGTGACAAATAAAAAAAACATAAAATACTAAAGAATCACATTTAAAAATGATTCAGGATGGCTGGGTGGCTCAGTCGGTTAAGGGTCTGCCTTCGGCTCAGGTCATGATCCCAGGGGTCCTGGGACCCAGCCCCGCATTGGGCTCCTTGCTCAGCAGGAAGCCTGCTTCTCCCTCTGCCTGCCGCTCCCCCTACTTGTGCTCTCTCTCTATCTCTCTGACAAATAAATAAATAAATAAAATCTTAAAAAAAAAATTTAAAAATGATTCACTGCCATCGAAGCCACAACCCAGAAGATATATCCTTAAGAAAAATATTTGAATTAACGTATTTGACAATTTTTAGAATTTTCGCATATTAAGCAGATTTCTAAAAATCCTGCATAGCCTTAAAAACAAAACCAAACAAGATTTTGAAAAAAAGAAACAATGACTCACACATAACGCCACTGCTGAAAATCTCACGTTTCTATTACCAACACACAAAAACAGTGAGTTTTAGTATTCTCTGTACACATAAAAGAGGGTTAACAAGAAAAATGCAAACACCAAATAACACCTGAGTTTTTAATTTTTCCAGGTAGGCTGCCCTGAAGGCAAAAAAGCCAGACAACACTTTGCCTCTATAACTTCAAAATAAATACAATAAAAAACTTCAATATGAAGGAACATCATACTAAAATACTAGAAATAAAGACTTAAGAAAAATCAGATCACCAAATTTTATAGACAGGTCTATAGAGATATAGTAGGCCTAAAGGAAATGCGAAGCATGTGTGAAAAGGAAGGTGCAACTTCTTGAAATTGAACTGGAAAACAAAATAAAAAACCATCTGTTCTTTCCAAAAATCTAAAAAAGCCCAAAACCCCAAACACCAGTAGTTTACAGCTACTGACCAGAAAACATCATTAATTAAATTGGTACTGTGGTAACTTATATCCCCTAACCAACTATACTGCTTAAAGATAAATTATTAATACAATTTTCCAAGGCAAAATGTAACAAAGAAAACCACCTTGACGTGAATCCTCTGTATACAGGGCCATCTCCTAAATGCAAAATCTGAGACATGGAATATTAACTGGCTTGAGCGGAGGCAAGATGTAGTCGCAAGAGTTCTCAAGGGTATTATATGTATATATACTTTTTAAAATAAAAAATCTATTTTAGTGGACCAAAATTACATTAGCAATTATAGATAAAAGCTCTGTATTTGCAAAGTTTAAATTAGGTTAAATTTAAATGACATTTTAGAAGTTTTCACAGACATTGACAAATAAGGGATAGCACAGCCTGACTCAATAAATGTGGGTCCCCAACCAGGGTCTGATAGTGAGTCACTATGTAAATGTGACCAAATGAACTCAAAGAATTTTAAGCTTGCCCAGATAGACTGATAATTAGAATCTATTTAAGCATCTATAAAGATACTAGATTTTTCTCAGACAAGGGCAAACCTAATTAAAGAAGTTTACCTGAATAATGTGCATACATTAAAAACGAATATAAAAAGCTTGCTATGCCATCCCCTTTTCCCTTCAAGATCTAAGAAATAAGGAACTCATTTCACAAATTATTCAGTGGACCATCCAGTGTCCAGGATGTTATTTCATTACTTAATAAAAAGAGAGACTATTTCCTTCCATTTCAACATACTTTTTTCTAGATCCAAGAGAACTACTAGGTAGAGGGTCTAAATAAACCAAGGAGACTAAAATAGAACAATCACGCATACAGAATGTGTTCTTTTCCCCTGAAGTGAGACAGTCATATTGAGACACTTTCTTCTTGGCATGCTTACAGATTTCACTAGCGGGACTTCAATGTCCACGATCCCTCAACTGTTTCTTGTCACTGGGTACTCTGAACACCCACCAGCACATCTCATACATCTCTGTCTGTTCTCAGTCCCCATCCCACCTCTGCTATGGGATAACCACATACTTTTGCTTGTTTTCAAACCATGAAATGGGAACAGCAGACACAGTCCAATGGATAACGTGAGAAACAGCTACAGTATATAACATCACCAAGAATTAAATCACAAAAGTGAAAAGGAACGGGAACTTTAAGCATGACACTTTAACAGTATAAACATGGAGAGATTAAGGCCTTCCCTACCTCCCCCCCCACAGGATGAAAACTATACTGAGAATCATAGTAAGACAGAACCAGTAAGATTGGGCTCAGGGTTTTATTTTATTTAAGATTTATTTACTTATTTGAGAGTGAGAGAGAGAGAGAGTGCGCACTCACATGAGCAGGGGTTGGTGGGGGAGGCAGAGGGAGAGAAGTAGACTCCCCACTGAGTGTGGAGCCTGATGGGGGAGTTTCCCACAACCCTGAGATCATGACTGAGCCGAAACCAAGAATCAGATGCTTAACCAACTGTGCCACCCAGGTGCCCCTGGACTCAAGGTGTTAGAAGAGGAGGAAAGAAATTGGGAGTCTCCTTAGTACAACACAATAGTGGCTATTAAGGCAACAAATGGAAAACATACCCCTGCAAGCTTGAGAGATGCTAACACTGCCCAAATCTGAAGACCAATGATCAGCATTAGTAGAGAGAAATGGAGGAAGGGACAGTGTATTAGTTTTCTCTTGCTATATAACAAATTACCACAAACTTAGCAGCTTAAAAATAGCACAGAAATCTGGCATGCAAGGCTGGGTTCTCTGTTCAGGTTGAAACCAAGCTGTTGGCTGTCCAGGTTCTCATCTGGAGCTCGGGGTCCTCATCGAAGCTCACGTGTTGTTGGTAGAATTCAGCTGCAGTTGTAAAACTGAAGTCCTTTTCTTGCTGGCTATTGACTGGAGACTGACCTCAGTTCCTAAAGGGCGCACACAGGTCCTTGCCTGGTGGCCCCCTCTTTTTCTGAGCAATGGAAAACTTGTCTCACCTTGAATCCCTCTCCGGCTCTGAGTATCTCTGACCTCGCTCCTATAAATGTCCAGAGAAAACTCTCAGTTTTGAAGGGCTTGTCTGATTAGGTTGGGTTCTCCAAGGGTAATCTCTCTATCTTAAAGTTAACTGATTGGGGACCTTAAATACGTCTGCAAAATGCCCAGTGCTATATAACATGACATAATCTGGTGTAACACCAGGGCATGGAGATCAGGGGGCCATCTCAGAATCCTGTCTACCACAGAAGGTAAGACAGAAAAGCAGCTACTTACTCCAGTTGAGAGCAGATACAGAATTTGAGTCAAGAGTATCATGGGTAGACTTTGTGTTTAAACAGTAACTTCCAAAGTGATTTTATGGCTAACAGCAATCAAAATCAACTTATACTTCGAGATATTAGGATATGAAAACAGTTGTTACCTTGACCAAGGTGAGTGGAAGGGCCAAATGAGAGTGTGATTCTACTTTATTTTTAACATCTCAAGGAGGCCGAAGGAATATAGTTCACTTAGACTCGAGGTAAGTAGAATCTTACAATCAGATAAATTTCAATGAAAAATGAATGTAGCAAAAACGTATTAGTCCATACTTAAGAGAATTTTAAGTAATTTCCGAGGATTTCACTAGGTTTTTTTAAAGTTAACTGAATATAACTGTCAAAGCTTTAGATCATTTCAAAATTATTACCCTATATACAATGCTTAGGTCTCCATACTTCCTTGCTATGTTCTTTTGATCGTATTTTTAAACCTTAGATTAGAGGGGAAAAGAAAAGAGGGAGTTCTTCTTTGCTTGCCACTGACATGAGAGGAAACATGTACTTCCGTTTAAACTCCTGGGCATCTCTGCCTTCTGGGATGATGCATTCTACTACCAGTGGGCACTGGCTCCTGCAGATTCCTCTGCTCTTTGGATTCCACGTTCCTGATCCCGTCACCCCGGCTGGGGTTAAACCCACCAACTTGCTCATCCATTCAAAGGACCACCAGGAAGCCACACACTCTTGAAAAAAGGCTTGTAAAGAACATTTCTATTTTAATTGTAAAGATGGAATCCAAAGCTGGATGCAAGAGAGCTGCTACTTTTTAATCATCCTGCTTTCATAAACATGCATGTTATGTGCTGTGGAGCTGTCTTCATTACAGAAACTCTGGCAGCCCTGGGGCTCCTCAGACTCTTCCCACTCATGCTGACGCAAGAGTTCCCTCCCCAGTATGTGTGCTGCATGTACCTATGCAGAGAAAGGGCATAAAGTTCTACCCAGTCCTTCAGAGAGGGGGCAAGTATGACTAGTTTGTCCTGATACCAACTGTACTTAGAGTTACACATCACCGTCAAGCACAGACCCATCCTGAACTCCAAGTCCAGATGTTTACCATTGAACAACATGGGTTTGAACTGTGCAGGTCCACATGTATGGGGATTTCTTACAGAACTGTGAATGTATTTTCCTTAGGATTTTCTTAATAACATTTGCTTTTCTTTAGGTTACTTTATTATAAAAATACAGTAAATAATACACATACAAAATATGTGTTAGTCAACTATTTATGTTACTGGTAAGGCTTCCAGTCAATAGTGGGTTATCAGTAGTTAATTTTTTGAGGAGTCAAATGCTATATGAGGTGTTTTGACTGCACAGGGGATTGGTACCCCTAAGCCCCACACTGTTTAAGGGTTAGTGGTATATCCAGTTGCCTTCTGCATATCACCAGCTGAATACCCCACAAGAACCTGGAAACTCAGTATTATCCCCAAATTATTATAATTCCTCCAAAAGCATCTTCCTCCTCCTCCTATCTCTGTAAGTGGTATCTCTACCCTCTTTGTCAACCAAGCATCCATCATCAATGACTCTTCTCCCCTCGTCACCTACATCTAACTCCTCCCCACATCTTAGAGATGCTTATTGATTCAGAGGCAACAGAATGTACTTACTCAAAGTGTGGACTCTAGACACAGAGAGCCTTAGCTCACATTCCCAAACTGCCACTTACTGGCTGTGTAACCCATCAAGTTATTTAATGTCTCTGTGCTTCATCTGTAAAATGCAGGTAATAATAGTACTAGTGCCTACTTCATAGGGCTGTTGTGAGGATTAAATGAGTTAGTAAACTATCAAGAACTTACACCAGACAGCTGGTATACTCAGTAAATCTCAGCTAATGCTATTGTCGTCATTACTGGAACTCAGTCTCTCTCAGCTCCATCCCCTTCTCTATCTACGACCCTTCTGCTCTTGGCTTAACATACGCTCCCACGGCCCTCAGTTGGAATATTGTGAGGGTCTCTGTCAAGATTCTGAGCCCTCTCATCTAGCTTCTATTTTGCTGCCATTAGAGTCTTCCAAAAGCAAATCTGCTGTCATTATTACTCTGCTTCAGTGGTTCTCCACTGCTCAGAGGAAAAAAAACCCAACTCTATGGGATATAGTATGAAACCCTTCCTGAGCTTCCACAGCAATTACACTGGGAAAGTCTGAGGTCTGGAAGGGCCGCAGAAGGGCCTACAGACGAATAGCACGATCCCCTGTGCTATCTATCTTGGGTCTCCATGGTTTTTTTCCCCACGCTTATCTTGTTGCCTAGAATAACCTTCCCCCACAACGGGCAAACCAGAAATTTCAGAGTCTAACATTGCCTCTTCTGCCATCTTTGTAAGAGATCCACTTTTCCTTACTTTCTTAAAATGTCTCCTTAATGCCTAGGATAGTCTCAAGTCCATACAAGACTTTCCCAAGCTTGCTAAGATTACCTCTCCAGCATATCATCCTCCTCTGACGTATGACACAAACAGAACTACCAGAAATTCTCTGCAGCCGTCTCCTTACAGCTTCTTCTCCTCAGTACATGCCTCCTTTTACCTAAAATGGGTCTACGATCCTTTCTGGTAAAACCCCTTTCTAGGTGAAGTCTTGGCTGGTGCATCTCTTCTGTTTTCCACTCCACAGATGCCACTGTTTCTTTTATTCTCTTGGCACTCTGTGCACATCTTTCCCAGGGTCCTTCTTTTTTAAAAAAAATATTTTATTAATTTATTTTGAGAGAGAGAGAGAGCACAAACAGCAGGGAGGGGCAGACAGAGAGGAAGAAGCAGGCTCCCCACTGAGCAGGGAGTCTGATGTGGGGCTTGATCCCAGGACCCTGGGATCCTGACCTGAGCTGAAGGCAGATGCTTTGCCAATTGAGCCACCCAGGTGTCCCAGGGTCCTTCTAATTACACTCAAATTTCATACATTTCATATTTGTGTGTCTGCCTTCCTGCTAAGCTGGGAGCTCAAGGTCTTGGCAACCCAAGTACTTAATACTGCTGCTCGATTTACATTTGCTGAATGAACTCCTGTGTAACTGGCATTCTGTTGTCATTTTCCACTCTTCAAATTCACGATGAGTGCTCTCACCATGTGACACTATTTCTTACAGAACAGAATTTGATATACGAAAAATCTTCTCCAAGTCACCACAAAGGGATTCTGTTGCTACACTCTCCAAAATTCAAAGTTTATCAATTCCTGGCATAGACTGTTAGGAGAGACTTAATGCAAAAACGTGGGCTCATCATGTGAGGCAAGTAATTTTTTAAAATTTTTAAAATTCTGAATGGAAGAGTAATAATTAAATTTGGAGTCAGAAAATT
This sequence comes from Neomonachus schauinslandi, assembly GCF_002201575.2. Taxonomy (NCBI): domain Eukaryota; kingdom Metazoa; phylum Chordata; class Mammalia; order Carnivora; family Phocidae; genus Neomonachus; species Neomonachus schauinslandi. The sequence goes on along the minus strand of NC_058416.1, from coordinate 39,699,308 downwards.
TTAGAACTAGAAAGGAGTCTGGAGAACCTAATGGCCAACGGCCTTCACTTTCTAATTGAGGAAATGTACACAAGGTCCCCAATCAGCCGGTGGCAACAGAAGACTAGCAGCCCGCTTCCTGCTTTTGTCTTCAACCACTCTATCCCAGTATGCCCGATGTAAAGGAAAACTACGTTGCCTATTTCGCAAATGTGATGCTCAGATTTCATGCAAGCACGTATGTAGTTCACCGACACTGTGTATCTCAGTATAGTTTTAAAGCAAATCCAGCTTAGATGTACCCTGTGAAACAACAGAAAGACAGACAACTGGTCTTGAAGTCTGAAAACGGAGTCTGAATCCTGGCACCCTAGCTGCACGATCCTAGTCAACTCACAATAACCTTGAAGGTGGTTTTCATACTGAAATGCAAAGAATGCTGCCTGTTTCATAAATTGTTGTGAGGATGAAATCAGAACATGGATGAATGCATTATGTGAATCATAAATGCCACATGATTGCCATATATGAATAAAATGAAAGGTAAGGTATTAGTTTGCATCTTTTTTTTTAGCATTGTGAACTCATCCTACTTATCCTAATACTTTAGATCCCTCTCTCTCTCTCTCTCTCTTTTTTTTTTACTCTGGCACTTGCTCTGCTCATTAGAACTGTACTAGCTCCTAAGTAAGGAAAAGAAAGGAAAGGCAGGTATTACTTGAATATGCAAAAATTCAGGTTTTTCCCTAGGCTCTACTGCTAAGTGATAAAATATAAATATCTCTTTAAAATAAGGTCACAAGTGGGGCGCTTGGGTGGCTCAGTAGGTTGAGCATCTAACTTTGGCTCAGGTCATGACCTCGGGGTCCTGGGATTGAGCCCTGAGACAGGCTCCATGCTCAGCGGGGATTCCGCTTGTCTCTCTGCCCCTCCCCCTGCTTAAGCGCGAGCCCTCTTGCTCTCTCTCTCTCTAATAAATAAATAAAACCTTTAAAAATAATAACAAATAAAACAAAATAAGGTCACAAGTATATAATCAGCCAAAACTGTGTAACACAAATTGCTACTTATCCATATAGTCGTATAGACTATAGGTCAGGGAAGACTACAATCTTGACGTCAGGGAAGACTACAATCTTCAAGGCTTCAATGCAAGAGGCATTAGGGAATCATCTAATCCCATCTTTTTTTTTTGACAGAATTTTTTTAAGACTTTATTTATTTGAGACAGACAGAGAGAGAGAGAGAGAGCATGAGCAGAGGGAAGGGAGAGTGGGACAAGCAGACTCCCAGGCTCGATCCCAGAACCCCAAGATCATGACCTGAGCCGAAGGCAGACACTTAACCAACTGAGCCACCCAGGTGCTCCTAAACCCAATCTTTTCTTTCTTTTTTTTTTTTTTTTTTAAAGATTTTATTTATTTATTCATGAGAGACAGAGAGAAACAGAGGGAGAAGCAGGCTCCCAAGGAGCGGGAAGCCCGATGCGGGACTCGATCCCAGGACCCTGGGATCATGACCTGAGCCGAAGGCAGACGCTTAACCATCTGAGCCACCCAGGCGCCCAACCCAATCTTTTCTTTAAAGCATTTAAGTGAAAAGCCTAACTAGAAAAAAAAAAAATCACAAATTATACTATTTTACATTTCAACACGTTAATGATGTCATAGGTTGTACCTGACTATAGATGTCTATTTATAAATAAGTAGATCAACATTTGAATGTCCCACAGTAGTACCCTCATATGCTAAAATCTATAATAAATTAAACTTGAGATAAATACTTAGCTTGTGACATTGAATATAAATAGAAGTACTATAAAAATTTTGACAGTTATTTTTCCCTTCCGACATTAAATCTCACTGACCTTTATTATATTCATCTATGCGTAGATATGTAAACCTATAAGTGTAATTTCCACTTGGGATTCCATTTTTAGGAAAAAAACCATAATTACTGAAGATTACAAACTAAGATAAGATACTAGGATAAGATCAAAGTCAAATTTGAGAAAAGGAAATAATCGTGAATGGGTCCCATGTTACAAATCAGTACTGCATGAATTTGGTTAATATAAATCAAATATCCAGGGCCTGATAATTTCAAACCAACAAGGCAAAAAATTGGATTCTGAAATAGCATCAACTGTATCAAGATGTGGTATATATTTGGAACCAGATAACATCATTTTCTCTCGGCATACATATTCATATGTATGGAATAAAATTTTAAAAATAAAGTTTTAAGCATGGCTTTATACTGCTTTCGTTACATATAAATAGAACTTGTAAACATCAGATGTTTTACCCACTTTCCTTTGTGAAACATCCTTATAACATTCCCTTAATTCAGCATGTTGTCAAATAGTACTTATTAAGCACTATTCTCAGTAAATGAAACAGAACAGTCCCTTGTTCTGTGTTGTAATTTGGCACAGACAACGTCCACACAGGCCAGCCTTCCAAAGGGTATATCAGAACTGTTCTAAAGAAAGATCACAACAGTAAGGCCCAAGAAAAAGGCACTTAAAATTCTGTACCAGTCCCAATTTAGTGTTTGTGATTGAGTGGAGTGTCAACCAAATGATCACTTGGCTTCTCCCTTCCACTATTTTTACCCCACTGGGTTAGCATACGTTAATTAGTTACCACTCACTTGTATGTTCCACTATAAACGTGCTTAGGGAATTTCAAATTATTTCGCTTTTAAACTCTATCAACTCAGCAGCTCCTACCTTTTGAAAAAGGAACCTTTCCCACATTTCGTGACAGGAAACATAGTTACTTAACCAATTTACTCTATTGCGGCACAAAATTTTACGTGGAGACTTTTCCCATTAACAACTGGTGAAAATCTCCCTAAGAAAAGAGTTTTTACTTTTAAATGGAATTGTCTTCTGTTGGAGGTGATGGTGATTCCAAGTATGCTGATTAACCATTGTGGGGGAAAATCTGCCTCTGCTGTCTGCTAGTTGCTCAGAGCTAAGAGTGTCTTTCAGTGGGGACAAGAATTCATTTTGTGTTCTGTACCACCTTATAATTTGAAGAAAGAAGGGAGCTGAGGAAGCAAAAGAGACTAACATCCATGAAAGAACCAAGAAATACAAGAGAGTACCACATAAAGTGCTACTTTTAGGGCTGAGATTTTAAGTCTCTATAGGTGTTGGGTGAATGCATGTCGCTGACCTCACAGGGACACAGTACAGTCAGCCGAGGACCCGGGGCTTTCTAGTCCCGCCCGAGATGTGTAGAACAGGTAGCGTGACCACAGATTTCACGCCTCGCTCTCCTCTTTCCAAGAAGTCCTTCTTTTTATCTAACCGAAGTCTCTGTGAACCATTTCCCTTCAGTTCTTAGTGAGAAAGGAAACAACCACTCAGCACCCTCCTCAGGACAACCCTTCACATATCTGAAGACCATTACTAAGTGGCCTCTTGAACTTCTCTCCAAACTAAAGATTCACAACTCCTTACCCTTTCCTCATGGGCCTTATTTTTTTTAATAATCCTTTAGTTACTTCCGTTGCTCTTCTCTGGATCCTTTCCAGCTTTCTTTCTTTAATTCTAGAGTCCAAAAGAGAATATATAAGTTGTTCTACTAATGGCCTGGCCAACAAGGGGTAAAGCAGGATTATTTTATTATTCTTAAAAATTGTAAAAAAAAAAAAATTGTATTCTTTTATTGATATTAAAATGTGAGTCCCAGGATCCAAGGTAAAATACACACACAACAGCAATTCTCACTTCAACCTATACTTTGTTCTCTCAGCTTCCTTCTTCCACTTCACATATGTGAGCTTGAGTCTAAATGCATTCCCACCATTTTCTTTATTTTATAGGCATTTATCTTTTAATTCTTGGAGCTTTCACAGTTTAATCAATTCAGTCAGTTTCGTATTACCTGAATCGCTACGGATCTTGCCACTTACTCCATCAGTTCACTCCTAAGTCTGTATGACCCTCACTGCCCCAATTTCCCATGACAGCTCTTGGGAGCTCCAAGTTTTGGAGAGCCATATACAACTGCTTCTGCAAAGCACCAAAGGAGATATCAAATAAAGTAGGATGGGAGCTTTTCATGGGTGAAGTTACATTTTGCAAGAAACCCATCATTTACTAAAAATGAATAGTGATTACCATGTTGTGAGCAATGATTATTTTCCAGGAACTGCGTTAAGTATTGTTTTTAAAGACCAGTAACTCTATAAGCTCTTTTCTCCGAATATGCAGATGATAAAACTACAGCTCATATACAGGTATAAATAATTAGCCGAGGGTCACCTTGTTCATAAATGACAGAGCTGGAGAGAGAACCAATAGTGTATGCCTTCCACAGTTGGATATGGAAATCAAGAGCTCAGTATCAATTGGTGACAATGGTCTTATATGTGAGGTAGCTGTGGTCTGGGTGTAACACCACTACCATCAGAAGAATACACAGAGGGGCGCCTGGGTGGCTCAGTCGTTAAGCGTCTGCCTTCAGCTCAGGTCATGATCCCAGGGTCCTGGGATCGAGCCCCGTGTCGGGCTCCCTGCTCTGCGGGAAGCCTGCTTCTCCCTCTCCCACTCCCCCTGCTTGTGTTCCTGCTCTCGCTATGTCTCTCTCTGTCAAATAAATAAATAAAAATCTTTAAAAAAAAAAAAGAAGAAGAAGAATACACAGAAAAGCTGATAGAAGCAACATGCTTACCACCCATAACCGCACATGAAAATTTCTACTCCAAAGGACTGTATTATTATTTTCTGTCATGTTGCAAAAATCAAAGTCAGGCATTTGGAGTTAAGTGATACTCTGCATTTAAATTAAGCATCTAACCTTACAGAAAAACTGGCATTAAACTCAGACAACTATAATGACTCATAAATATTTCTGATTTTCCTTCCAACCATAAAAAATGTGACCTTTCAAAAATGCCACATCATTTACTGATACATTAAAGCTATATTTTCTAAATTTGAAAGTTAAATTTCTCAGGTCTTAAAAAAAAATTCCAACACACAGCATCATGAGGAAAGAGAAGGAAAGGAGTCCAGTACAATTTAAGTGAAATTACATGAACGAATAGGACTATATATGGAGGGAAAGTATATTATAAAGAGTTCCAAAATGGTGATGGGATTCTGTAAGAGGAAAGGGAAATCATCCCTTTAAAACATATACTACCAGTTGGGGCACCTGGATGGCGCAGGCGGTTGAGTGCCCGACTCTTGGTTTCGGGTCAGGTCGTGATCTCAGGCTCATGGGATCAAGCACCACGTTGAGCTTTGTGCTCAGCACAGAGTCGGCTTAGGACTCTCCCTCTCCCTCTGCCCCTCCCCCCTGTGCACATGCGCACGCGCTCCCTCCCTCTCAAGTAAATAAATAAATAAGTAATAAAAAGCATTATACCATTAGAAATGCAGTGATCTTTGAGATACAGAGCAGTCACCAGGAAGAAAACTGTTAGGAACAGTATGACAGTTGGTGAATGAAAATGGTTGAAAAACTTATTATATTTGCAAGTTTGATAAATTTTGTAACATTCCTAAAAGCCACACACCATTAGAGGCTTTAATTATAATACGCTGGCAAGTTTAAACATGGTTTTGTAAGAGATCATGTTGGGGGGGGGTTATCTAGTTTAACCCTTTACCATTAAATGTCACTCTTCCTACACAGAGGAAGAAGCCCAGATGGCAACATTTGGACTCCATGCCCAACTTCCCAGATATAGCTGATTGGCTCAAGGGTAGACCCATCACCCAAAATGAGCTGATTAGACCATTTTCCATCTTTTCAGTTCAGTCCTTTGCTCCATTCTTGCCCTTGGATCCCATGAGACTCTTGTATTCTTTTCTGATCAAGCAGCTTGAATTTGTTTTTATCATTTGCAAAGCCGTGGCAAAAGTTTCCACATTCAATAGCATTTTTTTTAGTACAATTAATTTGGTCTCTTTGACTACTGCCCTTCCCTTGCCCCCTCCCCTGAAAAAAATAACTCTCAAAAAACGAAGACTGCAATGATCACTTCCTTTTATTAGTGGGGAAAAACAGGGCAAGGTCAAGTTTGGGGATCTTGAATCCAGGGCCCATATTACCATTTACGATCTCCATGAAAGAATAAAGAGAAATATCCCAGTTCAAATTTGTATTCACCATTAAGCTTTATGTACATTGGTAACAATCAAGTTAATTAAAACTATGTATCATTCTACACTAGCTATTAGAAATGTATTCCTCTTGAACCTCCCCAGGGATATTCTAAATCATTTAGTGACTTTGACACCAATGATCTAACACCTAGGATTGTTTCTATCATGAGAATCATCATATAAATAAGAACTTCAGCATTCTGGTTAATAATGTTTACCCCCCAGAATCACTGTTATCAGCACTCAATAACTAGGTCTAAGCCTTTCTTCCCAACAAACAAATCCTTCCATCAAAGGTAGCTATAGTAACCTCAAAGGGAGATGCTGCTTGCCATTCTGAATTCTGGTGCTGCCGTGATATGTTTGAACCTCACAACACAGTACTGTCAAATTCTAAAAGTGAATTCAAGCTGTAAAGATAGGATGTTGAGAGAAGCCAGAGAGCGCTTCAGCGCTCCAACTGTGTTTCCGGTGTGGGTTCTTGATAACATTTCAATCTATGCTGATAAAGGACACATTACATCTTTAATGAAAAGCACTGATCCAACCAGAGGTCAGCTCTAATTCTAAACGAACAGCCTTTCCAATTCATCCTTTCCTGGTGCAGGGGAAGAAGGACGTTCTTTAATTTTTATTGCTGTTGGCCTAGAGTATGCATGTAAAAAAGCATGAAAAAAAACCCATAAATACTTGGCCACTTTCTGCATACAAGGATTGGTTAACATACTCAAAAAAGACCCAGATTCACGGTCTGTCATGGACAATCCAGTAACAAACTGAGGAACACAGTATAGCATGAATTTCATTTCAGACACCATGTCACAGTATATCTTCATTTGAACTCAGAAACACAATGGATGTCCTATGAATTTTTAAAAAGCCCGGTCCTCTTCTGTTGGCAAAAACATTATAGGTCAAATGTCGTGGCATAATCACCAATCAAGTTCTAGAATACTATTTACATACCAGTACTATATACTGCCATCAGAATGGACAACAGTTGTTGCTGAGGGAGGTCAAAAGTCAGAGGAGGGTGGTAACTGTTAGAAACAATTCAGAGAGAAGTACAACTCTGCATGCCCTTGCACCAGGCAAACAGCTCATGTTAGAGAGTGCTGGTGTTTCAGGGTGTCTTAAAAACATGAAATCCAACCTTTAAAATGTGTTACCAAATGAATCTGACTATATCACAAATGAATGGTGTACATAAATACACTGAAGGGATGGAGGGAGCTGACCCTAGTAGCTTTGGAGGCAGTGTTTTTGAGTTGGTATTATAATGTTAAATTAAAAAAACCTATACACAAATAACTGTAACTGGAAAATTTGTTTCTCATAGGAGCGTGGGTTCAGAAACTCCTCTTTATCTCTCACTCTCTCTCTACACACACACACACACACACACACACACTCACGGGTTGAACAAGAAAGCAAATATATTGAAAGCAAGGGGGACAGACAGCCTGGCTGGGACTCTCAGAAGAGCCACAGCCTTCCTAGATTCTTTCAAGATTCTAGATAAGATAGAGCAAGAAACTGCCACTCTGTCTCTCCACTGAATGCAATTACAAACTATGGACAGAATGCATAGATCAGGATTCTGAGGGCTTTGAAAAATAAGTGATCAACAAGCCGATTGGAGAAGGGGACAAGAATGTGGCAAAGCAAAACACCAGAGGCTTAAAGCAGATCAATGGTAGTGGCCATGGTGGCAAGAGCAGGGCAGCTGTGTTTCCGGTTTCCAAGTTTCCCTGAAACTTGGAGGAGGGGAATCCTCACTGACCAAATTAGTAGTGGTCCCAAGATGATGGGCAAATAATCATTGCTGCTTTTTCGTTTCTCCATCCTCTTGCAACATGGCCCTGCACACACATGCAATCCTGAGAAGTGCAGGGCAAACAGGAAAAACCAGAGAGCTTGGACTTTTTGGCTAGAGGACTGGGAAGAGGATGTGGCAGTGGCATGACAGAGAGAAGGGAGCTCAAGGGAGCAATCCCATAAAGTCGTAAAGAACTTGTGGGCTCACCTCCAAGCTGCATGTGATCTGAGTTTCAACAAACTACCAACACCTTGAGAAATGAACTACACACTGGCTAAGGGGTGGGGCCTAAGAGGTCAGGTCCAATGATCACAGTAAAGGCAGTGAAAACTGAACTGACATTGGAACCACAGCCCATAAAAGCAGGTTGAAACCTGTAACCTGAACCTAACCTGTTGAATGCCTGCTAACACAGAGCAAAACAAAAATCAGTTTTCTACTTAAAATTTAAACAAGACCCTGAATTTCATAATAGAAATTCAACATGTCCAGATTAAAACCAAAATTATTTGGCATACAAAAAAACCAGGAAAATTTCAACTTGCAAGGGAGAAGAGTCAGTGACCTAAATATTGGAATTATGAAAGACTTTAAAGCAGCTGTTAAAACTACAGTTTAAGAAGTAACTGTGAACGCTCATGAAATAAATAGATAAAAAGTCTCTGCCCTTCCCCTAAAAAAATATAAAGGAGCAAATGGAAACCTTGGAACTGAAAAACACAGTACTAAAATAAAATATTAACTGATAGATTCTATAGCAGAATGGAGATAACAAAGGAAAAATCCAGTGAGTTTATAGATAAATCAATAGAAATTATCCAACAGAAAAGGAAAAAAGGACTGAGGAAAAAAAACAAACACCTTCCTCATACCCAAGTGTCTAATAATTTGTGGGACAATACCAAAATGTCTCATAGTTTGTGTCATCAGAGTCTCAGAAGAGAGAAGAGCATGGTGCTGAAAAAAATGTCCCAATAATGGCTGAAAACTTTTAAAAAAAGATATAAATTTACAGATTCCAAAATCTCAGCAAAATACAGAATAAGCTCAAAGAAATCCATGCCCCAACACACACAAACTGCTGATCACTGAAGACAAAGGCAGACACCCTGAAAGCAGACCACTTATAATGACACACTACCTAAAAAAACAGTGGCTGAAATGATTACTGACTTTTCGTCAGAAATCATGGAGACCAGAAAGAAGTAGAGCAACATTTTTCAAGTCCTGAAAGAAAAGAATTGTCATCCAGTGAATTCTATATCCAGTGAAAATACTCTTGACAAATAAAGATGAAATAAAGCCATTCTCAGAGAAAGAAAAACTAAGAGAAAATTTGTTGCCAGCAGATTTACTCTACAAAAAATGGTAAAGAAAGTCCTTTGAACAGAAGGGAAATGGTACCAGAAGGAAATATGCAACATTGGGAATGAAGGAGAGCAACAAAAATGGTAAATATCTGGGTAATTATACTACTGTTCTACTCTTATTTTCTGTAAGATATGTATGATGACTAAATAAGCAAAAATTATAACAATATTTTGAAATTTTCAGTGTACATGGGCTGCTACTATAGCAATGATTGGAAAGGTAATTAAAAGGCAGAGTAAAAAAAAAAAAAAAGTAGAGTGAGGGGAGCCTTGGTGGCTCAGTTGGTTAAGCATCTGCCTTCAGCTCAGGTCATGATCCCAGAGTCCTGGGATCGAGCCCCATGTCTAGCTCTCTGCTCAGTGGGGAGCCAGCTTCTTCCTCTCCCTCTGCCTGCCGCTCCCCCTGCTTGTGCTCTCTCTCTTCTCTCTCTCTCTCTCTTCCCCTGCTTGTGCTCTCTCTCTCTCCGTCAAATAAAACAAATAAAATCATTTAAAAAAATAAAAAGCAGAGTGAGATAGGGGTGCATGCGCAGCTCAGTTGATTGAGCATACAACTCTTGATTTCGGCTCAGGTCATGATCTCAGGGTCGTGAGATCGCCCCGCACTGGGCTCCACACTGAGTGTGGAACATGCGTAAGATTCTCTCTCTCTCTGCCCCTCGCCCCATGCGCACACATGCTCTTTCTCTCTCTCATTTTCTCCCTCAAACAAAAAAAAAAGCAGTGTTAGATAAACCCAAAGCAATCAGAAGGAAGGAAATAACAAATTTTTAAAATGTTCAAGAGAGGAAGGAAATGAAAGCAGAAATCAATGGAATTAAAAACAGAAAAACGGGTGGGGGGGGAATCAATCAAACCTAAACCTAGTTCTCTGAAAAGGTCAATAAAATTGATAAATCTCTAGCCAGACTGACTAGAAGAGACAAAAATTATCAGAAGGAGAAAGGGGGATATCAGTAAGATATAGCAGGCATAAAAAGGAAAAAGTAACACTTAAGAACAAGTCTACACATGTAAATTCAACAATTAAGATAAAATGGACTAATTTCTCAAAAATCACAAAGTACCAAAACTCACTGAAGGGAAAAAAAAAGATAACCTGATTAATATTCTATTAAAGAAATTAAATTTGTATTTAGAAAACCTTTCCAAAAAATAAATCCCAAAGCCTGGATAGTTTCATTGGCAAATTCTACCAAACATTTAATGAAGACATAACACCAATTCTATAATCCCTTCAAGAAAACCTAAGAGAAAGCATACTTCCTAACTCATTCTATGGGGCCAAAATTACCATGATACCAGAACCAAAGACAGTACAGGAAAAGAGAATTACACCAATACCCTTCATCAACCTACAATTAAAAATCCTCAATAAAACATTAACAGTAATAGAAATATACTACTTCCAACTGGAGTTTATGCTGGGAATTCATGGCTACATTAATATTTGAAGACAACTAAGTATTCAGCACATGGATAGACTGTAAGAAAACAACTCACACAGGATCATTTCAATTGATTTTGAAAAAGCATTTCACAAAATTCAACACTCATTCATGATAAAAACTTAACAGCAAACTAACCTGATAAAGGGCATCTATAAAGAAAATCCAGAGCTAACATCACACATCATGGTAAAAGAATGAGTGTTTCCCCCTTAAGACCCACTGAGAACAAGGTGAGGACATTCATTCTCCCTACTTTATTCAACATAATATTGGAAGTCCTAGCCACCGCAATTAAAGGAAAAAAATAAAGAAGCATATGATTGGAAAGGAAGAAATAAAATTGCTCTCATTTGCAAAGAAAGTGAGTTTTTACACAAAGAATCCATAAAATTCTTAGAATAAGAAATGTTGAAGAATATTAAGTTAACTTACATTTCTGTAAGAATATTAAGTCAATTACATTTCTGTATTATAGCAATGGACATACCAGAAACAGAAATTTTAAATACTATCACTTACAATAGCTGCCCCTCCAAAAAACACTTAAGTATAAATCTAACAAAACATGTACAGAATCTCTATGTTGGAAACTACAAAATCTCTGAAGGAAATAAGATGATGTAAATAAATGGACACACACAGCAGGTTCATGGACTGGAAGACTCATTATAGTTAAGAATATCAATTCTCTCCAAAATGATTTATAGATTTAATGAAATTACAATCAAAGTCCTGGCAAGAGTTTGTTTGGGTTTTGTTTTATTTTGTTTTTGGTAAATATAGACAAACTGATTCTAATATTTATAGGGAAAGGCAAAGGAACTAGAACAGACAAAACAATTTTGATTAAAAGAATACATTAGGAGTCATACTACCTGACGATAGACTCACTATAAATCAAGACTGTGGTATTGGTGAATGGACAGATACAAAGAGTGGTATAGAACAGAGAATCCAAAAACAGATCCAAACAGATACGGTCAATTGGTTTTTGATAATGAGAGCCAGTTTCTGATTGTTGGAAAAAGAAGTCACAAATAAGCAAAAGAAGACAGTTAAAATGACCCTGTGCTAGATATCAACCGGAGGTTATACATATGGACCCCCCAAGTCATATACAGATAGATACGGAGACATGTAGAGATGTATGTGTGTGCACATTTGTTTGTTTCCATACGAACACTTCCTAACTCTATCTGCTGAGAGGCGTGAAGCACTGACACTTCCAGTAGCAATAAACATACCTTCATTAAAAGGAACTAAGGCTCCTTGGTGAAGTGGCTGATTCCAAGGCTGAGGCAGAGAAAAGAGAAAATGAGCCTGGAACATCTTGTAGGATCAGAAAGTAAGAAAGTGCTTTAAAAAAAAAAAGAAAAAAATGAGAGGCACACTGAAGGACACAGAAGCCAACATGAGAACTCCCTGTGGCCAAAGCTGGAACAATTTGGGCAACAAAGTACAGAGCAATAATACTGGGTTATAACACAAAGGACAAAATACATATCCATGAATCCATGCTGAAATAAATTAATAACATATAAATTAATAAATATGAGAGAAGACAAATCTTCCTCACAGAAGAATTCCAATTCATAAATGTAGAAGTGACAAGGGGAAAAGGAAACCACCATTAAACCACCACTGTAACATTGCTGCAGGCTAGATCTGCATATTCAAAATGAGTGGGCAGGGGCGCCTGGGTGGCTCAATCGGTTAAGCGTCTGCCTTTGGCTCAGGTCATGATCCCGGGGTCTTGAGACTGAGCCCCATGTGGAGCTCCCGGCTCAACAAGGAGTCTGATTCTTCCTCTGCCTCTGCCCCTCCCCCTGCTCTCTCTCAAATAAATAAAATCTTTATAAAAAGAAAAAGAAAAGAAAAGAAAATGAGTGGGCAATGTGCAGAAAATGTGCACCATTGGTGGAAATGTAAATTGGTGCAACCACTGTGGAAAACAATAGGGAGATTCCTCAAAAAATTAAAAATAAAAATGTCCTATAACCCAATAATTCCATTAATGGATATTTGCCCAAACAAAATTAAAACACCAATTCGAAAGATATATGCAACCCTATGTTCATTGCAGCATTATTTACAGTAGCCATCATATGCAAGCAATCCAAGTATCCATCGACAGATGAATGGATAAAGAAGGTGTGGTATGTGTGTACACACAGACACACACACACACACCATGGACTATTACTCAGCCATAAAACAGAATGAAAGCTTGCCATTTACAACAACATGGATGGACCTAAAGGGTATTATGCTAAGTGAAATGTCAGACAGAAAAGACAAATACTATATGATTTCACTTACATTTGGAATCTAAAAAAACAAAACAAATGAACCAACAGACTCTTAAATACAGAGAACCAAACTGTGGTTGCTAATGGGGAGGTGGGTGGGGGCATGGGCAAAATAGGTGAAGGGGATTAAGAGGTACAAACTTCCAGTTAAAAAATAAGTCACAGAGATGAAAGTACAACATAGGGAATATAATCAATAATATTTTAATAGTGTTATATGGTGACAGATGGTAAGTATACTTACCATGGTGAGCACTGAGAAATGCAGAATTGTTGAATCACTATGTTGTATGCCTGAAACTAACTAATAACACTGTATGTGAACTATACTTAAATTAAAAAACATGAATGGGCAAAAAGAGAAAGAAGATATATACAGTCTCAGAGTGTCTCCCCCCAAATATTTATTCATTATCAAGGGAATAATAGTAACTTTACAATGGAGAAATCTGGGGAGACCACCCTACCCAAGTGATCAAGGTTGGCATCACTTCTAATAAGCTATACTGACATCATGTACCTTGACATAGCAAGTTGAGAAGAGAACACCACCTTTGCAGCACTCACAACCTCAATCTAGAGAAAACATCAGACAAACTCAAATTCAGGGGTTTCTACAAAATAAATGACCAGGAGTCTTCAAAAGTGTTAGGATCAAAAAAGTGTTAAGATCATGAAAGACAAGGAGAGACCAAGAAACTGTCACAAATTAGAGAAGCCTAAGGGGACAGAACGACTGAATGTAATGGGGATCCTAGATTAAATCTTGGAATAGAAAAAGGACAACAATCCAAATGAAGCCTATTGTTTAATTAATAGTATCAGACCAATGTTAATTTGGCAGTTTTGATCATTGTACTATGATTATCAGAGGAAGATAGGTTAAAGGTATCTGGGAACCTGCTATACTATTTTTGTAATTCATGTAAATCTAAAATTATTTCAAAATACAAAGTTAAAAAAAACAAAGCAAAAGTTTTCTTTCTAACATTTATTATTAAACTGGCTGTCTGAATACTGGATCATTTTTGTCTGTAGAAACATTATACTTGGGGGCCCCCTGGGTGGCTCAGTTGGTTAAGTGTCTGCCTTCAGCTTGGGTCATGATCTCTGGGTCCTGGGAACGAGCCCTGCTTCAAGCCCCGCAACGGGCTCCTTGCTCAGCGGGGAGTCCGCTTCTCTCTCTCTCTCTCTCTCCCCCTCTGCCCCTCCCCACCACTCATTCTCTCTCTCAAATAAATAAATAAAATCTTAAAAAAAAAGAAACATTATATTTGGTGGTCAGTTTACAGGATATCCCACGAAGTCTATTTAACCAATAATGGAATTTTTTTAATACACTAGGAGACATCAATGTAGTTATAACACTAGTAATTGAAGATAATGGTGACGCAGAATAAAAAACTGTTTAACATGTTGCTACATAAAGTACATTTAAGGAGACAGATGTTGCTAATAGATGTAAAATTTCATGAAATCGCTGAAGATTTTAATGTGCCCAACTTCACAATGGAACCCAGAAGGCAGTGAAGGACAAAGGTGAGGAGTGCTCATGCCTGAATTCCTAGTGTGCCAAGTAGTTTTAGGTGCTTTTCATGCATGATCTTAGCTAATCTTTCTTATTACCTTGTGAGGGAGGGATTGTTAGCCCTGTTTCACACATTAAAATAAAATGTCACTGAGGTCTCATGGCTAATGAAATGGGAGAACCAAGTTTCAGTCCCAGGTCTGACTCATTTCAATGCCTCATTCTCTGTATGTACTGCATTGAATGAAAACTGAGCGTAAGCCTCCTGAGATAAAGGGCACATTGTCAGAGGCTGAGAAGGAAAGGCACCGAAGGGGCTGAGGATCATGAGAGAATCAAGAAGACAGAACTAGTTAAGTGTTAAAATGTAAAAGCAACATGCTGGTAGAAGAGGTTTTAGGTTAGTATTAGGCACACAAAGGCCGCAGGGTTGGGGGGATGCGAAGGGATGTTACAGATGCAGCCCAAAACAAGCCTGCAGAAGAGCTGTTCTCTAGAGAACCCTGGAAGGTCAAGGAAGGAGAGCAACATAGAACATAGAGCTGGTACAGCGTTACACTCTAGCAATGCCTGTTGCTCTGCTTGACTATTCAATTGGGGTGTGTGTGTGTGTGTGTGTGTGTGTGTGTGTGTGTGTGTGTGTGTG